>NW_026960653.1:0-80251 GCF_021018805.1 Prinia subflava | reverse complement strand
TTTCCCATGGAAAAGGGCCACTATTCGTGTCCACCACCCTCATTCAGCCACCTCGGTTTCGTCCTGCAAAAAATGCCGTGGCATTCAAGATTTCTCCCACATGCAAGATGCCACATTTTGGAACTCGGGCTGCTTTTGGAGTGCCAAATGTCTCCCACAATCTGACACCAGGAACATGGCCAGGTGAGTTTAGTTTCCCATGGAAAAGGGCCACCGTTTATGTCCACCATCCTCATCCTGCCCAATCCTGCCCTATCGGCTTCGGCCTGCAAAAATGCCGTGGCATTCAAGATTTCTCCCACATGCACGATGCCACATTTTGGAACTCGGGCTGCTTTTACAGTGACATAAGTCTAACACAAACTGACATGAGGAACATGGCCAGGTGAGTTTAGTTTCCCATGGAAAACTGCCACCGTACTTCTCTACCATCCTCATCCGGCCACCTCGGCTTCGGCATGCAAAAATGCAGTGGCATTCAAGATTCTCCCACCTTCAAAATGCCACATTTTGGAACTCGGGCTGCTTTTGGAGTGCCAAATGTCTCCCACAATCTGATATCAGGAACATGGCCAGGTGAGTTTAGTTTCCCATGTTAAAGGGCCACCGTTCATGTCCACCACCCTCAACCTTCCACCTCGGCTTCGGCCTGCAAAAATGCCGTGGCATTCAAGATTTCTCCCACATGCAAGATGCCACATTTTGGAACTCAAGCTGCTTTTGGAGTGCCAAATGTCTCCCACAATCTGACACCAGGAACATGGCCAGGTGAGTTTAGTTTCCCGTGGAAAAATTCCACCGTTCATGTCCACCACCCTCATCCTGCCCAATCCTGCCCTGTTGGTTTCGGCCTGCAAAAATGCCGTGGCATTCAAGTTTTCTCCCACCTGCAAGATGCCACATTTTGGAACTCGGGCTGCTTTTGGAGTGCCAAATGTCTCCCACAATCTGACATGAGGAACATGGCCAGGTGAGTTTAGTTTCCCATGGAAAAGGGCCACCGTTCATGTCCACCACCCTCATCCTGCCCAATCCTGCCCTATCAGCTTCTGCCTGCAAAAATGCCGTGGCATTCAAGATTTCTCCCAGATGCAAGATGCCACATTTTGGAACTCAGTCTGCTTTTGGAGTGCCAAATGTCTCCCACAATCTGACACCAGGAACATGGCCAGGTGAGTTTAGTTTCCCATGGAAAAGGGCCACCGTTTGTGTCCACCACCCTCATCCAGCCACCTCGGCTTCGGCCTGCAAAAATGCCGTGGCATTCAAGATTTCTCCCACATGCAAGATGCCACATTTTGGAACTCGGGCTGCCTTTGGAGTGCCTAATGTCTCCCACAATCTGACACCAGGAACATGGCTAGGTGAGTTTAGTTTCCCATGGAAAAGGGCCACCGTTTGTGTCCACCACCCTCAACCAGACACCTTGGCTTCGGCCTGCAAAAATGCCGTGGCATTCAAGATTTCTCCCAGATGCAAGATGCCACATTTTGGAACTCGAGCTGCTTTTGGAGTGCCAAATGTCTCCCACAATCTGACACCAGGAACATGGCCAGGTGAGTTTATTTTCCCATGGAAAATGGCCACCCTTCGTGTCCACCACCCTCATCCGGCCACCTCGGCTTCGGCTTCCAAAAATGCCGAGGCATTCAAGATTTCTCCCAGATGCAAGATGCCACATTTTGGAACTTGGGCTGCTTTTGGAGTGCCAAATGTCTCCCACAATCTGACACCAGGAACATGGCCAGGTGAGTTTAGTTTCCCATGGAAAAGGGCCACCGTTCGTGTCCACCACCTTCATCCTGCCCAATCCTGCCCTATCGGCTTCTGCCTGTAAAAATGCCGTGGCATTCAAGATTTCTCACAGATGCAAGATGCCACATTTTGGAACTCAGGCTGCTTTTGGAGTGCCAAATGTCTCCCACAATCTGACACCAGGAACATGGCCAGGTGAGTTTAGTTTCCCATGGAAAAGGGCCACAGTTGGTGTCCACCACCCTCAACCAGACACCTTGGCTTCGGCCTGCAAAAATGCCGTGGCATTCAAGATTTCTCCCACATGCAAGATGCCACATTTTGGAACTCGGGCTGCTTTTGGAGTGCCAAATGTCTCCCACAATCTGACACCAGGAACATGGCCAGGTGAGTTTAGTTTCCCATCGAAAAGGGCCACCGTTCGTGTCCACCACCCTTATCCGGCAACCTTGACTTCTGCCTGAAAAAATGCCGTGGCATTCAAGATTTCTCCCAGATGCAAGATGCCACATTTTGGAACTCGGGCTGCTTTTGGAGTGCCAAATGTCTCCCACAATCTGACACCAGGAACATGGCCAGGTGAGTTTAGTTTCCCATGGAAAAGGGCCACCGTTCGTGTCCACCACCCTTATCCGGCAACCTTGACTTCTGCCTGAAAAAATGCCGTGGCATTCAAGATTTCTCCCAGATGCAAGATGCCACATTTTGGAACTCGGGCTGCTTTTGGAGTGCCAAATGTCTCCCACAATCTGACACCAGGAACATGGCCAGGTGAGTTTAGTTTCCCATGGAAAAGGGCCACCGTTCGTGTCCACCACCCTTATCCGGCAACCTTGACTTCTGCCTGAAAAAATGCCGTGGCATTCAAGATTTCTCCCAGATGCAAGATGCCACATTTTGGAACTCGGGCTGCTTTTGGAGTGCCAAATGTCTCCCACAATCTGACACCCACGAACATGGCAAGGTGAGTTTCATTTCCCATGGAAAAGGGCCACCGTTCATGTCCACCACCCCCCATCCTGCCCAATCCTGCCCTATCGGCCTCAGCCTGCAAAAATGCCGTGACATTCAAGATTTCTCCCACATTCAAGATGCCACATTTTGAAACTCAAGGTGCTTTTGGAGTGCCATAAGTCTCCCACAATCTGACATCAGGAACATGGCCAGGTGAGTTTAGTTTCCCATGGAAAAGGGCCACTGTTCGTGTCCACCACCCTCATCCACCCACCTCGGCTTCGGCCTGCAAAAAATGCGGTGGCATCAAGATTTCTCCCACATGCAAGATGCCACATTTTGGAACTCGGGCTGCTTTTGGAGTGCCAAATGTCTCCCACTATCTGACACCAGGAACATGGCCAGGTGAGTTTAGTTTCCCATGGAAAAGGGCCACCGTTCATGTCCACCACCCTCATCCTGCCCAATCCTGCCCTATCGGCTTCGGCCTGCAAAAATGCCGTGGCATTCAAGATTTCTCCCACATGCAAGATGCCACATTTTTGAACTCAGGCTGATTTTGGAGTGCCAAATGTCTCCCACAGTCTGACACCAGGAACATGGCCAGGTGAGTTTAGTTTCCCATGGAAAAGGGCCACTGTTCATGTCCACCACCCTCATCCAGCCACCTCTGCTTCGGCCTGCAAAAATGCAGTGGCATTCAAGATTTCTCCCACATGCAAGATGCCACATTTTGGAACTCGGGCTGCTCTTAGAGTGCCAAATGTCTCTCACAATCTGACATCAGGAACATGGCCAGGTGAGTTTAGTTTCCATGGAAAACTGCCACCGTACTTCTCTACCATCCTCATCCGGCCACCTCGGCTTCGGCATGCAAAAATGCAGTGGCATTCAAGATTTCTCCCACCTTCAAAATGCCACATTTTGGAACTCGGGCTGCTTTTGGAGTGCCAAATGTCTCCCACAATCTGATATCAGGAACATGGCCAGGTGAGTTTCGTTTCCCATGTTAAAGGGCCACCGTTCATGTCCACCACCCTCAACCTTCCACCTCGGCTTCGGCCTGCAAAAATGCCGTGGCATTCAAGATTTCTCCCAGATGCAAGATGCCACATTTTGGAACTCGGGCTGCTTTTGGAGTGCCAAATGTCTCCCACAATCTGACACCAGGAACATGGCCAGGTAAGTTTAGTTTCCCATGGAACAGGGCCACCGTTCATGTCCACCACCCTCATCCTGCCC
The DNA here is from genome assembly GCF_021018805.1 of Prinia subflava. NCBI lineage: Eukaryota > Metazoa > Chordata > Aves > Passeriformes > Cisticolidae > Prinia > Prinia subflava. The sequence continues at coordinate 76,300 of NW_026960653.1, read as the reverse complement.
AATCCTGCCCTGTTGGTTTCGGCCTGCAAAAATGCCGTGGCATTCAAGTTTTCTCCCACCTGCAAGATGCCACATTTTGGAACTCAGGCTGCTTTTGGAGTGCCAAATGTCTCCAACAATCTGACCCCAGGAACATGGCCAGGTGAGTTTAGTTTCCCATGGAAAAGGGCCACAGTTGGTGTCCACCATTCTCATCCAGCAACCTCGGCTTCGGCCTGCAAAAATGCCGTGGCATTCAAGATATCTCCCAGATGCAAGATGCCACATTTTGGAACTCGGGCTGCCTTTGGAGTGCCAAATGTCTCCCACAATCTGACACCACGAACATGGCAAGGTGAGTTTCATTTCCCATGGAAAAGGGCCACCGTTCATGTCCAAACCCCCATCCTGCCCAATCCTGCCCTATCGGCCTCAGCCTGCAAAAATGCCGTGGCATTCAAGATTTCTCCCACATGCAAGATGCCACATTTTGGAACTCGGGCTGCTTTTGGAGTGCCAAATGTCTCCCAAAATCTGACACCAGGAACATGGCCAGGTGAGTTTAGTTTCCCATGGAAAAGGGCCACCGTTCCTGTCCACCACTCTCATCCTGCCCAAACCTGCCATATCGGCTTCGGCCTGCAAATATGCCGTGGCATTCAAGATTTCTCCCACATGCAAGATGCCACATTTTGGAACTCGGGCTGCTTTTGGAGTGCCAAATGTCTCCCAAAAAACTGACATCAGCAACATGGCCAGGTGAGTTTAGTTTCCCATGGAAAAGGGCCACCGTTTGTGTCCACCACCCTCATTCAGCCACCTCGGCTTCGGCCTGCAAAAATGCGGTGGCATTCAAGATTTCTCCCACATGCAAGATGCCACATTTTGGAACTCGGGCTGCTTTTGGAGTGCCAAATGTCTCCCACAATCTGACACCAGGAACATGGCCAGGTGAGTTTAGTTTCCCATGGAACAGGGCCACCGTTCATGTCCACCACCCTCATTCAGCCACCTCGGTTTCGTCCTGCAAAAAATGCGGTGGCATTCAAGATTTCTCCCACATGCAACATGCCACCTTTTGGAACTCAGGCTGCTTTTGGAGTGCCAAATGTCTCCCACTATCTGACACCAGGAACATGGCCAGGTGAGTTTAGTTTCCCGTAGAAAAGGGCCACCGTTCATGTCCACCACCCTCATCCTGCCCAATCCTGCCCTATCGGCTTCGCCTGCAAAAATGCCGTGGCGTTCAAGATTTCTCCCACATGCAAGATGCCACATTTTGGAACTCGGGCTGCTTTTACAGTGACATAAGTCTCCCACAAACTGACATGAGGAACATCGCCAGGTGAGTTTCGTTTCCCATGGAAAAGGGCCACCGTTCATGTCCACCACCCTCATCCTGCCCAATCCTGCCCTATCGGCTTCTGCCTGCAAAAATGCCGTGGCATTCAAGATTTCTCCCAGATGCAAGATGCCACATTTTGAAACTCAAGGTGCTTTTGGAGTGCCATAAGTCTCCCACAATCTGACTTCAGGAACATGGCCAGGTGAGTTTAGTTTCCCATGGAAAAGGGCCACTATTCGTGTCCACCACCCTCATTCAGCCACCTCGGTTTCGTCCTGCAAAAAATGCCGTGGCATTCAAGATTTCTCCCACATGCAAGATGCCACATTTTGGAACTCGGGCTGCTTTTGGAGTGCCAAATGTCTCCCACAATCTGACACCAGGAACATGGCCAGGTGAGTTTAGTTTCCCATGGAAAAGGGCCACCGTTTATGTCCACCATCCTCATCCTGCCCAATCCTGCCCTATCGGCTTCGGCCTGCAAAAATGCAGTGGCATTCAAGATTTCTCCCACATGCACGATGCCACATTTTGGAACTCGGGCTGCTTTTACAGTGACATAAGTCTAACACAAACTGACATGAGGAACATGGCCAGGTGAGTTTAGTTTCCCATGGAAAACTGCCACCGTACTTCTCTACCATCCTCATCCGGCCACCTCGGCTTCGGCATGCAAAAATGCAGTGGCATTCAAGATTTCTCCCACCTTCAAAATGCCACATTTTGGAACTCGGGCTGCTTTTGGAGTGCCAAATGTCTCCCACAATCTGATATCAGGAACATGGCCAGGTGAGTTTAGTTTCCCATGTTAAAGGGCCACCGTTCATGTCCACCACCCTCAACCTTCCACCTCGGCTTCGGCCTGCAAAAATGCCGTGGCATTCAAGATTTCTCCCACATGCAAGATGCCACATTTTGGAACTCAAGCTGCTTTTGGAGTGCCAAATGTCTCCCACAATCTGACACCAGGAACATGGCCAGGTGAGTTTAGTTTCCCGTGGAAAAATTCCACCGTTCATGTCCACCACCCTCATCCTGCCCAATCCTGCCCTGTTGGTTTCGGCCTGCAAAAATGCCGTGGCATTCAAGTTTTCTCCCACCTGCAAGATGCCACATTTTGGAACTCGGGCTGCTTTTGGAGTGCCAAATGTCTCCCACAATCTGACATGAGGAACATGGCCAGGTGAGTTTAGTTTCCCATGGAAAAGGGCCACCGTTCATGTCCACCACCCTCATCCTGCCCAATCCTGCCCTATCGGCTTCTGCCTGCAAAAATGCCGTGGCATTCAAGATTTCTCCCAGATGCAAGATGCCACATTTTGGAACTCAGTCTGCTTTTGGAGTGCCAAATGTCTCCCACAATCTGACACCAGGAACATGGCCAGGTGAGTTTAGTTTCCCATGGAAAAGGGCCACCGTTTGTGTCCACCACCCTCATCCAGCAACCTCGGCTTCGGCCTGCAAAAATGCCGTGGCATTCAAGATTTCTCCCACATGCAAGATGCCACATTTTGGAACTCGGGCTGCCTTTGGAGTGCCTAATGTCTCCCACAATCTGACACCAGGAACATGGCTAGGTGAGTTTAGTTTCCCATGGAAAAGGGCCACCGTTTGTGTCCACCACCCTCAACCAGACACCTTGGCTTCGGCCTGCAAAAATGCCGTGGCATTCAAGATTTCTCCCAGATGCAAGATGCCACATTTTGGAACTCGAGCTGCTTTTGGAGTGCCAAATGTCTCCCACAATCTGACACCAGGAACATGGCCAGGTGAGTTTATTTTCCCATGGAAAATGGCCACACTTCGTGTCCACCACCCTCATCGGGCCACCTCGGCTTCGGCTTCCAAAAATGCCGAGGCATTCAAGATTTCTCCCAGATGCAAGATGCCACATTTTGGAACTCGGGCTGCTTTTGGAGTGCCAAATGTCTCCCACAATCTGACACCAGGAACATGGCCAGGTGAGTTTAGTTTCCCATGGAAAAGGGCCACCGTTCGTGTCCACCACCTTCATCCTGCCCAATCCTGCCCTATCGGCTTCTGCCTGTAAAAATGCCGTGGCATTCAAGATTTCTCCCAGATGCAAGATGCCACATTTTGGAACTCAGGCTGCTTTTGGAGTGCCAAATGTCTCCCACAATCTGACACCAGGAACATGGCCAGGTGAGTTTAGTTTCCCATGGAAAAGGGCCACAGTTGGTGTCCACCACCCTCAACCAGACACCTTGGCTTCGGCCTGCAAAAATGCCGTGGCATTCAAGATTTCTCCCACATGCAAGATGCCACATTTTGGAACTCGGGCTGCTTTTGGAGTGCCAAATGTCTCCCACAATCTGACACCAGGAACATGGCCAGGTGAGTTTAGTTTCCCATGGAAAAGGGCCACCGTTCGTGTCCACCACCCTTATCCGGCAACCTTGACTTCTGCCTGAAAAAATGCCGTGGCATTCAAGATTTCTCCCACATGCAAGATGCCACATTTTGGAACTCGGGCTGCTTTTGGAGTGCCAAATGTCTCCCACAATCTGACACCAGGAACATGGCCAGGTGAGTTTAGTTTCCCATGGAAAAGGGCCACCGTTCGTGTCCACCACCCTTATCCGGCAACCTTGACTTCTGCCTGAAAAAATGCCGTGGCATTCAAGATTTCTCCCAGATGCAAGATGCCACATTTTGGAACTCGGGCTGCTTTTGGAGTGCCAAATGTCTCCCACAATCTGACACCAGGAACATGGCCAGGTGAGTTTAGTTTCCCATGGAAAAGGGCCACCGTTCGTGTCCACCACCCTTATCCGGCAACCTTGACTTCTGCCTGAAAAAATGCCGTGGCATTCAAGATTTCTCCCAGATGCAAGATGCCACATTTTGGAACTCGGGCTGCCTTTGGAGTGCCAAATGTCTCCCACAATCTGACACCACGAACATGGCAAGGTGAGTTTCATTTCCCATGGAAAAGGGCCACCGTTCATGTCCACCACCCCCATCCTGCCCAATCCTGCCCTATCGGCCTCAGCCTGCAAAAATGCCGTGACATTCAAGATTTCTCCCACATTCAAGATGCCACATTTTGAAACTCAAGGTGCTTTTGGAGTGCCATAAGTCTCCCACAATCTGACATCAGGAACATGGCCAGGTGAGTTTAGTTTCCCATGGAAAAGGGCCACTGTTCGTGTCCACCACCCTCATCCACCCACCACGGCTTCGGCCTGCAAAAAATGCGGTGGCATTCAAGATTTCTCCCACATGCAAGATGCCACATTTTGGAACTCGGGCTGCTTTTGGAGGCCAAATGTCTCCCACTATCTGACACCAGGAACATGGCCAGGTGAGTTTAGTTTCCCATGGAAAAGGGCCACCGTTCATGTCCACCACCCTCATCCTGCCCAATCCTGCCCTCTCGGCTTCGGCCTGCAAAAATGCCGTGGCATTCAAGATTTCTCCCACATGCAAGATGCCACATTTTTGAACTCAGGCTGATTTTGGAGTGCCAAATGTCTCCCACAGTCTGACACCAGGAACATGGCCAGGTGAGTTTAGTTTCCCATGGAAAAGGGCCACTGTTCATGTCCACCACCCTCATCCAGCCACCTCTGCTTCGGCCTGCAAAAATGCAGTGGCATTCAAGATTTCTCCCACATGCAAGATGCCACATTTTGGAACTCGGGCTGCTCTTAGAGTGCCAAATGTCTCTCACAATCTGACATCAGGAACATGGCCAGGTGAGTTTAGTTTCCCGTGGAAAACTGCCACCCGTACTTCTCTACCATTCTCATCCGGCCACCTCGGCTTCGGCATGCAAAAATGCAGTGGCATTCAAGATTTCTCCCACCTTCAAAATGCCACATTTTGGAACTCGGGCTGCTTTTGGAGTGCCAAATGTCTCCCACAATCTGATATCAGGAACATGGCCAGGTGAGTTTAGTTTCCCATGTTAAAGGGCCACCGTTCATGTCCACCACCCTCAACCTTCCACCTCGGCTTCGGCCTGCAAAAATGCCGTGGCATTCAAGATTTCTCCCAGATGCAAGATGCCACATTTTGGAACTCGGGCTGCTTTTGGAGTGCCAAATGTCTCCCACAATCTGACACCAGGAACATGGCCAGGTGAGTTTAGTTTCCCATGGAACAGGGCCACCGTTCATGTCCACCACCCTCATCCTGCCCAATCCTGCCCTGTTGGTTTCGGCCTGCAAAAATGCAGTGGCATTCAAGTTTTCTCCCACCTGCAAGATGCCACATTTTGGAACTCAGGCTGCTTTTGGAGTGCCAAATGTCTCCAACAATCTGACCCCAGGAACATGGCCAGGTGAGTTTAGTTTCCCATGGAAAAGGGCCACTGTTTGTGTCCACCATTCTCATCCAGCAACCTCGGCTTCGGCCTGCAAAAATGCCGTGGCATTCAAGATATCTCCCAGATGCAAGATGCCACATTTTGGAACTCGGGCTGCCTTTGGAGTGCCAAATGTCTCCCACAATCTGACACCACGAACATGGCAAGGTGAGTTTCATTTCCCATGGAAAAGGGCCACCGTTCATGTCCAAACCCCCATCCTGCCCAATCCTGCCCTATCGGCCTCAGCCTGCAAAAATGCCGTGGCATTCAAGATTTCTCCCACATGCAAGATGCCACATTTTGGAACTCGGGCTGCTTTTGGAGTGCCAAATGTCTCCCAAAATCTGACACCAGGAACATGGCCAGGTGAGTTTAGTTTCCCATGGAAAAGGGCCACCGTTCCTGTCCACCACTCTCATCCTGCCCAAACCTGCCATATCGGCTTCGGCCTGCAAATATGCCGTGGCATTCAAGATTTCTCCCACATGCAAGATGCCACATTTTGGAACTCGGGCTGCTTTTGGAGTGCCAAATGTCTCCCAAAAACTGACATCAGCAACATGGCCAGGTGAGTTTAGTTTCCCATGGAAAAGGGCCACCGTTTGTGTCCACCACCCTCATTCAGCCACCTCGGCTTCGGCCTGCAAAAATGCGGTGGCATTCAAGATTTCTCCCACATGCAAGATGCCACATTTTGGAACTCGGGCTGCTTTTGGAGTGCCAAATGTCTCCCACAATCTGACACCAGGAACATGGCCAGGTGAGTTTAGTTTCCCATGGAACAGGGCCACCGTTTATGTCCACCACCCTCATTCAGCCACCTCGGTTTCGTCCTGCAAAAAATGCGGTGGCATTCAAGATTTCTCCCACATGCAAGATGCCACCTTTTGGAACTCAGGCTGCTTTTGGAGTGCCAAATGTCTCCCACTATCTGACACCAGGAACATGGCCAGGTGAGTTTAGTTTCCCGTAGAAAAGGGCCACCGTTCATGTCCACCCACCCTCATCCTGCCCAATCCTGCCCTATCGGCTTCGGCCTGCAAAAATGCCGTGGCGGTTCAAGATTTCTCCCACATGCAAGATGCCACATTTTGGAACTCGGGCTGCTTTTACAGTGACATAAGTCTCCCACAAACTGACATGAGGAACATCGCCAGGTGAGTTTCGTTCCCATGGAAAAGGGCCACCGTTCATGTCCACCACCCTCATCCTGCCCAATCCTGCCCTATCGGCTTCTGCCTGCAAAAATGCCGTGGCATTCAAGATTTCTCCCAGATGCAAGATGCCACATTTTGGAACTCAGTCTGCTTTTGGAGTGCCAAATGTCTCCCACAATCTCACACCAGGAACATGGCCAGGTGAGTTTAGTTTCCCATGGAAAAGGGCCACCGTTTGTGTCCACCACCCTCATCCAGCAACCCTCGGCTTCGGCCTGCAAAAATGCCGTGGCATTCAAGATTTCTCCCACATGCAAGATGCCACATTTTGGAACTCGGGCTGCCTTTGGAGTGCCAAATGTCTCCCACAATCTGACACCAGGAACATGGACAGGTGAGTTTCATTTCCCATGGAAAAGGGCCACTGTTCATGTCCACCACCCTCATCCTGCCCAATCCTGCACTATCGGCTTCTGCCTGCAAAAATGCCGTGACATTCAAGATTTCTCCCACATGCAAGATGCCACATTTTGAAACTCAGGCTGCTTTGGAGTGCCAAATGTCTCCAACAATCTGACCCCAGGAACATGGCCAGGTGAGTTTAGTTTCCCATGGAAAAGGGCCACTGTTTGTGTCCACCATTCTCATCCAGCAACCTCGGCTTCGGCCTGCAAAAATGCCGTGGCATTCAAGATATCTCCCAGATGCAAGATGCCACATTTTGGAACTCGGGCTGCCTTTGGAGTGCCAAATGTCTCCCACAATCTGACACCACGAACATGGCAAGGTGAGTTTCATTTCCCATGGAAAAGGGCCACCGTTCATGTCCAAACCCCCATCCTGCCCAATCCTGCCCTATCGGCCTCAGCCTGCAAAAATGCCGTGGCATTCAAGATTTCTCCCACATGCAAGATGCCACATTTTGGAACTCGGGCTGCTTTTGGAGTGCCAAATGTCTCCCAAAATCTGACACCAGGAACATGGCCAGGTGAGTTTAGTTTCCCATGGAAAAGGGCCACCGTTCCTGTCCACCACTCTCATCCTGCCCAAACCTGCCATATCGGCTTCGGCCTGCAAATATGCCGTGGCATTCAAGATTTCTCCCACATGCAAGATGCCACATTTTGGAACTCGGGCTGCTTTTGGAGTGCCAAATGTCTCCCAAAAACTGACATCAGCAACATGGCCAGGTGAGTTTAGTTTCCCATGGAAAAGGGCCACCGTTTGTGTCCACCACCCTCATTCAGCCACCTCGGCTTCGGCCTGCAAAAATGCGGTGGCATTCAAGATTTCTCCCACATGCAAGATGCCACATTTTGGAACTCGGGCTGCTTTTGGAGTGCCAAATGTCTCCCACAATCTGACACCAGGAACATGGCCAGGTGAGTTTAGTTTCCCATGGAACAGGGCCACCGTTTATGTCCACCACCCTCATTCAGCCACCTCGGTTTCGTCCTGCAAAAAATGCGGTGGCATTCAAGATTTCTCCCACATGCAAGATGCCACCTTTTGGAACTCAGGCTGCTTTTGGAGTGCCAAATGTCTCCCACTATCTGACACCAGGAACATGGCCAGGTGAGTTTAGTTTCCCGTAGAAAAGGGCCACCGTTCATGTCCACCACCCTCATCCTGCCCAATCCTGCCCTATCGGCTTCGGCCTGCAAAAATGCCGTGGCGTTCAAGATTTCTCCCACATGCAAGATGCCACATTTTGGAACTCGGGCTGCTTTTACAGTGACATAAGTCTCCCACAACTGACATGAGGAACATCGCCAGGTGAGTTTCGTTTCCCATGGAAAAGGGCCACCGTTCATGTCACCACCCTCATCCTGCCCAATCCTGCCCTATCGGCTTCTGCCTGCAAAAATGCCGTGGCATTCAAGATTTCTCCCAGATGCAAGATGCCACATTTTGGAACTCAGTCTGCTTTTGGAGTGCCAAATGTCTCCCACAATCTCACACCAGGAACATGGCCAGGTGAGTTTAGTTTCCCATGGAAAAGGGCCACCGTTTGTGTCCACCACCCTCATCCAGCAACCTCGGCTTCGGCCTGCAAAAATGCCGTGGCATTCAAGATTTCTCCCACATGCAAGATGCCACATTTTGGAACTCGGGCTGCCTTTGGAGTGCCAAATGTCTCCCACAATCTGACACCAGGAACATGGACAGGTGAGTTTCATTTCCCATGGAAAAAGGCCACTGTTCATGTCCACCCACCCTCATCCTGCCCAATCCTGCCCTATCGGCTTCTGCCTGCAAAAATGCCGTGACATTCAAGATTTCTCCCACATGGAAGATGCCACGTTTTGAAACTCAAGGTGCTTTTGGAGTGCCATAAGTCTCCCACAATCTGACATCAGGAACATGGTCAGGTGAGTTTAGTTTCCCATGGAAAAGGGCCACTGTTCGTGTCCACCACCCTCATTCAGCCACCTCGGTTTCGTCCTGCAAGAAATGCCGTGGCATTCAAGATTTCTCCCACATGCAAGATGCCACATTTTGGAACTCAGGCTGCTTTTGGAGTGCCAAATGTCTCCCACAATCTGACACCAGGAACATGGCTAGGTGAGTTTAGTTTCCCATGGAAAAGGGCCACCGTTCATGTCCACCACCCTCATCCAGCCACCTCTGCTTCGGCCTGCAAAAATGCAGTGGCATTCAAGATTTCTCCCACATGCAAGATGCCACATTTTAAAACTCGGGCTGCTCTTGGAGTGCCAAATGTCTCTCACAATCTTACATCAGGAACATGGCCAGGTGAGTTTAGTTTCCCATGCAAAACTGCCACCGTACTTCTCTACCATCCTCATCCATCCACCTCGGCTTCGGCCTGCAATAATGCCGTGGCATTCAAGATTTCTCCCACATGCAAGATGCCACATTTTGAAACTCAAGGTTCTTTTGGAGTGCCAAATGTCTCCCACAATCTGACATCAGGAACATGGCCAGGTGAGTTTAGTTTCCCATGGAAAAGGGCCACCGTTCATGTCCACCACCCTCATTCAGCCACCTCGGTTTCGTCCTGCAAAAAATGCGGTGGCATTCAAGATTTCTCCACCTGCAAGATGCCACATTTTGGAACTCGGGCTGCTTTTGGAGTGCCAAATGTCTCCCACAATCTGATATCAGGAACATGGCCAGGTGAGTTTTAGTTTCCCATGTTAAAGGGCCACCGTTCATGTCCACCACCCTCAACCTTCCACCCTCGGCTTCGGCCTGCAAAAATGCCGTGGCATTCAAGATTTCTCCCACATGCAAGATGCCACATTTTGGAACTTGGGCTGCTCTTGGAGTGCCAAATGTCTCTCACAATCTGACATCAGGAACATGGCCAGGTGAGTTTAGTTTCCCATGCAAAACTGCCACCGTACTTCTCTACCATCCTCATCCATCCACCTCGGCTTCGGCATGCAATAATGCCGTGGCATTCAAGATTTCTCCCACATGCAAGATGCCACATTTTGAAACTCAAGGTGCTTTTGGAGTGCCAAATGTCTCCCACAATCTGACATCAGGAACATGGCAAGGTGAGTTTAGTTTCCCATGGAAAAGGGCCACCGTTCGTGTCCACCACCCTCATCCTGCCGAAACCTGCCATATCGGCTTCTGCCTGCAAAAATGCCGTGGCATTCAAGATTTCTCCCAGATGCAAGATGCCACATTTTGGAACTCGGGCTGCTTTTAGAGTGCCATAAGTCTCCCACAAACTGACATCAGCAACATGGCCAGGTGAGTTTAGTTTCCCAATGGAAAAGGGCCACCGTTCATGTCCACCACCCTCATCCTGCCCAATCCTGCCCTGTTGGTTTCGGCCTGCAAAAATGCCGTGGCATTCAAGATTTCTCCCACATGCAGGATGCCACATTTTGAAACTCGGGCTGCTTTTGGAGTGCCAAATGTCTCCCACAATCTGACATCAGGAATATGGACAGGTGAGTTTAGTTTCCCATGGAAAAGGGCCACCGTTTGTGTCCACCACCCTCATCCAGCAACCTCGGCTTCGGCCTGCAAAAATGCCGTGGCATTCAAGATTTCTCCCACATGCAAGATGCCACATTTTGAAACTCAAGGTGCTTTTGGAGTGCCATAAGTCTCCCACAATCTGACACCAGGAACATGGCCAGGTGAGTTTAGTTTCCCATGGAAAAGGGCCACCGTTCATGTCCACCACCCTCATCCTGCCCAATCCTGCCCTATCGGTTTCGGCCTGCAAGAATGCCGTGGCATTCAAGATTTCTCCCAGATGCAAGATGCCACATTTTGGAACTCGGGCCGCTTTTAGAGTGCCAAATGTCTCCCACAATCTGACATCAGGAACATGGCAAGGTGAGTTTAGTTTCCCATGGAAAAGGGCCACCGTTCATGTCCACCACCCTCATTCAGCCACCTCGGTTTCGTCCTGCAAAAAATGCGGTGGCATTCAAGATTTCTCCCACATGCAAGATGCCACATTTTGGAACTCGGGCTGCTTTTGGAGTGCCAAATGTCTCCCACAATCTGATATCAGGAACATGGCCAGGTGAGTTTAGTTTCCCATGTTAAAGGGGCACCGTTCATGTCCACCACCCTCAACCTTCCACCTCGGCTTCGGCCTGCAAAAATGCCGTGGCATTCAAGATTTCTCCCACATGCAAGATGCCACATTTTGGAACTCGGGGCTGATTTTGGAGTGCCAAATGTCTCCCACAATCTGACACCAGGAACATGGCCAGGTGAGTTTAGTTTCCCGTGGAAAAATGCCAACGTTCATGTCCACCACCCTCATCCTGCCCCAATCCTGCCCTGTTGGTTTCGGCCTGCAAAAATGCCGTGGCATTCAAGATTTCTCCCACATGCAAGATGCCACATTTTGGAACTCGGGCTGCTTTTGGAGTGCCAAATGTCTCCCACAATCTGACACCACGAACATGGCCAGGTGAGTTTAGTTTCCCATGGAAAAGGGCCACTGTTTGTGTCCACCATTCTCATCCAGCAACCTCGGCTTCGGCCTGCAAAAATGCCATGGCATTCAAGATATCTCCCAGATGCAAGATGCCACATTTTGAAATGCGGGCTTCCTTTGGAGTGCCAAATGTCTCCCACAATCTGACACCAGGAACATGGCCAGGTGAGTTTCATTTCCCATGGAAAAGGGCCACCGTTCATGTCCACCACCCCCATCCTGCCCAATCCTGCCCTATCGGCCTCAGCCTGCAAAAATGCCGTGACATTCAAGATTTCTCCCACATGCAAGATGCCACATTTTGGAACTCGGGCTGCTTTTGGAGTGCCAAATGTCTCCCAAAATCTGACACAGGAACATGGCCAGGTGAGTTTAGTTTCCCATGGAAAAGGGCCACCGTTTATGTCCACCATCCTCATCCTGCCCAATCCTGCCATATCGGCTTCGGCCTGCAAATATGCCGTGGCATTCAAGATTTCTCCCACATGCAAGATGCCACATTTTGGAACTCGGGCTGCTTTTGGAGTGCCAAATGTCTCCCACAAACTGACATCAGCAACATGGCCAGGTGAGTTTAGTTTCCCATGGAAAAGGGCCACTGTTCGTGTCCACCACCCTCATCCAGCCACCTCGGCTTCGGCCTGCAAAAATGCCGTGGCATTCAAGAATTCTCCCAGATGCAAGATGCCACATTTTGGAACTCGGGCTGCTTTTGGAGTGCCAAATGTCTCCCACAATCTGACACCAGGAACATGGCCAGGTGAGTTTAGTTTCCCATGGAAAAGGGCCACCGTTCATGTCCACCACTCTCATCCTGCCCAATCCTGCCCTATCGGCCTCAGCCTGTAAAAATGCCGTGGCATTCAAGATTTCTCCCACATGCAAGATGCCACATTTTGGAACTCAGGCTGCTTTTGGAGTGCCAAATGTCTCCCAAAATCTGACACCAGGAACATGGCCAGGTGAGTTTAGTTTCCCATGGAAAAGGGCCACCGTTCCTGTCCACCACCCTCATCCTGCCGAAACCTGCCATATCGGCTTCTGCCTGCAAAAATGCCGTGGCATTCAAGATTTCTCCCACATGCAAGATGCCACATTTTGGAACTCGGGCTGCTTTTACAGTGACATAAGTCTCCCACAAACTGACATCAGCAACATTGCCAGGTGAGTTTATTTTCCCATGGAAAAGGGCCACCGTTCATGTCCACCACTGTCATCCTGCCCAATCCTGCCCTATCGCCTTCGGCCTGCAAAAATGCCGTGGCATTCAAGATTTCTCCCACATGCAGGATGCCACATTTTGAAACTCGGGCTGCTTTTGGAGTGCCAAATGTCTCCCACAATCTGACATCAGGAATATGGCCAGCTGAGTTTAGTTTCCCATGGAAAAGGGCCACCGTTTGTGTCCACCACCCTCATCCAGCAACCTCGGCTTCGGCCTGCAAAAATGCCGTGGCATTCAAGATTTCTCCCACATGCAAGATGCCACATTTTGAAACTCAAGGTGCTTTTGGAGTGCCATAAGTCTCCCACAATCTGACACCAGGAACATGGCCAGGTGAGTTTAGTTTCCCATGGAAAAGGGCCACCGTTCATGTCCACCACCCTCCATCCTGCCCAATCCTGCCCTTTCGGCTTCGGCCTGCAAAAATGCCGTGGCATTCAAGATTTCTCCCAGATGCAAGATGCCACATTTTGGAACTCGGGCTGCTTTTAGAGTGCCAAATGTCTCGCACAAACTGACATCGGGAACATGGCCAGGTGAGTTTAGTTTCCCATGGAAAAGGGCCACCGTTTTTGTCCACCACCCTCATCCAGCCACCTATGCTTCGGCCTGCAAAAATGCCGTGGCATTCAAGATTTCTCCCAGATGCAAGATGCCACATTTTGGAACTCGGGCTGCTTTTGGAGAACCAAATGTCTCCCACAATCTGACACCAGGAACATGGACAGGTGAGTTTCATTTCCCATGGAAAAGGGCCACCGTTCATGTCCACCACCCTCATCCAGCCACCTCGGTTTCGGCCTGCAAAAATGCCGTGGCATTCAAGATTTCTCCCAGATGCAAGATGCCACATTTTGGAACTCGGGCTGATTTGGAGTGCCAAATGTCTCCCACAATCTGACACCAGGAACATGGCCAGGTGAGTTTAGTTTCCCATGGAAAAGGGCTACTGTTTGTGTCCACCACCCTCATCCTGCCCTCTCGCCTTCGGCCTGCAAAAATGCCGTGGCATTCAAGATTTCTCCCAGATGCAAGATGCCACATTTTGGAACTCGGGCTGCCTTTGGAGTGCCAAATGTCTCCCACAATCTGACCCCAGGAACATGGCAATGTGAGTTTCATTTCCCATGGAAAAGGGCCACCGTTCATGTCCACCACCCCCATCCAGCCACCTCGGCTTCGGCCTGCACAAATGCCGAATGCAAAAAATGCAAAAAATTGGGCAGCACTGAGACAGGAAAGAAAAATAGCTACAGTACCGCACTGTGTCCACAAGGGGGCAGCACTGGGACAGGAGTTTTGAGGAGCTGCAGCACCACACTATGCCCAAAAGGGGGCAGCACTGAGACAGGAAATAAAAATAGCTGCAGTTCCGCTCTGTGTGCACAAGGGGCCAGAACCGGGATGGGCACAGAGGAGAGGTGCAGTACCGCACTGTGTCCATATGGGGGGAACACTGGTTCGGGCACATGTAGAGCTGCAGTACCACGCTGTGTCCACAAGGTGGCAGCAATGAGACAGGAAAGAAAAACAGCTGCAGTACCACATTTTGTCCACAAGGGGGCAGCACTGAGACAGGAGTTTTGAAGAGCTGCAGTACCACACTGTATCCACAAGGGGGCAGCACTGAGACAGAAATTTTCAAGAGCTGCAATACCCCACTGTTTCCACAAGATGGACACTGAGAAAGGAATTTTGTAGAACTGCATTATTGCACTGTGTCCACAAAAGGGCTGCACTGAGACAGGAAAGAAAAATAGTTGCAGTACCGCACTGTGTCCACAAAGGGGGAAGCACTGAGACAGGAATTTTGAAGAGCTGCAGTACTACATTGTGTCCAGAAGGGGGCAGCACTGAGACAGGAATTTTGAAGAGCTGCAGTACCACGCTGTGTCCACACGGGGCAGCACTGAGACAGGAAAGAAAAATAGCTGCAGTACCGCACTATGTCCACAAGGAGGCAGCACTGTGACAGGAAAGAATAATAGCTGCAGTACCGCACTGTGTCCAAAAGGCGGCAGCACTGAGACAGGAATTTTGAAGAGCTGCAGTACCGCACTGTGTCCACAATGGCGCAGCACTGAGACAGGAAAGAAAAGAAGCTGCAGTACCACATTGTGTCCACAAGGACACAGCACTGCGGCCGGAGTTTTGAAGAGCTTCAGTACCCCATAGTGTCTACAAGGGGGCAGCACTTAGACAGGAATTTAGAAGAGCTGCAGTACCACACTGTGTCCACACGGGGGCAGCACTGGGACTGATGGAAGGAAGAGCTGCAGTACCACACTGTGTCAACAAGGGGGCAGCACTGACGGACATGGGAGAGAGCTGCAGCAGAGCACTGCGTCCACAAGGGGGATGCACTGGGACAGGCACGGGGGAGAACCTAAGTGCCACACTGTGTCCACCAGGGGGCAGCACTGGAACGGGCACCTGAGAGAACTGAAGTACAGTACTGCGTCCACAAGAAGGCAGAACCGGGACAGGCATAGAGGAGAGCTGCAGAACCGCATTGTGTCCTCAAGATAGTAGCACTAGGGGCCCCAGCTCACTGCGGCTCCTGTAGAAAAGGCACGGGGGAAAGTTCAGTACCGCGCTGTGTTTAAAAGCTGACAGCACTGTGACAGGAATGAGGGAGAGCTGCAATACTGCTCTGTGTCCAGAAAGGGACAGCATTTGATGGGCATGGGAGAGACCTGCAGTACCGCACTGTGTCCACAAGGTGGCAGCACTGAGAGAGGAAAGAAAAACAGCTGGAGTACCGCACTGTGTCCACAAGGGGGCAGTACTGAGACAGGAATTTTGAAGAGCTGCATTATTGCACTGTGTTCACAAGGAGGCAGCATTGAGACAGGAAAGAAAAATAGCTGCAGTACCGCACTGTGTCCACAAGGGGGCAGTACTGGGTCAGGCACAGAGGAGAGCTGCAGTACCACACTGTGTCCACACGGGGGCAGCACTGCGACGGACAGAAGGAAGAGCTGCATTACCCCACTGTGTCCACAAGAAGGCAGAACCGGGATGGGCATAGAGGAGAGCTGCAGAACCGCATTGTGTCAACAAGGTGGTAGCACAAGTTGCCCAGCTCACTGCGGCTCCTATAGAAAAGGCACCGGGGGAAAGCTGCAGTACCCGCGTTGTGTTTAAAAGGTGGCAGCACTGGGACAGGAATGAAGGAGAGCTGCAGTACTGCTCCGTGTCCACAAGGGGGCAGCACTGAGATGGGCACCAGGAAGAGCTGCAGTACCACACTGTGTCAACAAGGGGGCAGCACTGACGGACATGGGAGAGAGCTGCAGCAGAGCACTGTGTCCACAAAGGGGGATGCACTGGGAAAGGCACGGGGGAGAACCTAAGTGCCACACTGTGTCCACAAAGGGGCAGCACTGGAACGGGCACCGGGGAGAGCTGAAGTACCGTACTGCGTCCACAAGAAGGCAGAACCGGGACGGGCATAGAGGAGAGCTGCAGAACCGCATTGTGTCCTCAAGGTAGTAGCACTAGGGGCCCAGCTCACTGCGGCTCCTGTAGAAAAGGCACGGGGGAAAGTTGCAGTATCACGCTGTGTTTAAAAGCTGGCAGCACTGTGAGGGGAATGGGAGAGAGCTGCAGTACTGCTCTGTGTCCAGAAAGGGACAGCATTTGGCGAGCATGGGAGAGATCTGCAGTACTGAACTGTGTCCACAAAAGGGCAGCACTGAGACAGAAGTTTTGAAGAGCTGCAGTACCACACTGTGTCCACAAGGGGTGAGCACTGAGACAGGAATTTTGAAGAGCTGCAGTACCGCACTGTGTCCACAAGGGGGCAGCACTGAGACAGGAAAGAAAAATAGCTGCAGTACCGCACTGTGTCCACAAGGGGGCAGCACTGGGACAGAAGTTTTGAAGAGCTGCACTACCACACTGTGTCCACAAGGGGGCAGCACTGAAACAGGAATTTTGAAGAGCTGCAGTACCGCACTGTGTCCACAAGGGGGCATCACTGAGACAGGAACTTTGAAGAGCTGCGGTACCGCACTGTGTCCACAAGGGGGCAGCACTGAGACAGGAAAGAAAAACAGCTGCAGTACCACACTTTGTCCACAAGGGGGCAGCACTGGAACGGGCACCGGGGAGAGCTGAAGTACCGTACTGCGTCCACAAGAAGGCAGAACCGGGACGGGCATAGAGGAGAGCTGCAGAACCGCATTGTGTCCTCAAGATAGTAGCACTAGGGGCCCAGCTCACTGCGGCTCCTGTAGAAAAGGAACGGGGGAAAGTTGCAGTACCGCGCTGTGTTTAAAAGCTGGCAGCACTGTGAGGGGAATGGGGGAGAGCTGCAGTACTGCTCTGTGTCCAGAAAGGGACACCATTTGACGAGCATGGGAGAGATCTGCAGTACTGAACTGTGTCCATAAGAAGGCAGCACTGAGACAGGAATTTTGAAGACCTGCAGTACCCGCACTGTATCCACAAGGGGGCAGCACAGAGACCGGAATTTTGAAGAGCTGCAGTACCGCACTGTGTCCAAAAGGGGGCAGCACTGAGAGAGGAAAGAAAAATAGCTGCAGTACCGCACTGTGTCCACAAGGGGGCAGCACTGGGACAGGAAAGAAAAATAGCTGCAGTACCGCACTGTGTCCACAAGGAGGCAGCACTGAGACAGGAAAGAAAAATAGCTGCAGTACCGCACTGTGTCCACAAGGGGGCAGCACTAAGACAGGAATTTTGAAGAGCTGCAGTACCACACTGTGTCCACAAGGGGGCAGCACTGGAACGAGAATGAGGGAGAGCTGCAGTACCGCTCTGTGTCCATAAGGGGGCAGTACTGGGTCAGGCACAGAGGAGAGCTGCAGTACCACACTGTGTCCACACGGGGGCAGCACTGCGACGGACAGAAGGAAGAGCTGCATTACCCCACTGTGTCCACAAGAAGGCAGAACCGGGATGGGCATAGAGGAGAGCTGCAGAACCGCATTGTGTCAACAAGGTGGTAGCACAAGTTGCCCAGCTCACTGCGGCTCCTATAGAAAAGGCACCGGGGGAAAGCTGCAGTACCGCGTTGTGTTTAAAAGGTGGCAGCACTGGGACAGGAATGAAGGAGAGCTGCAGTACTGCTCCGTGTCCACAAGGGGGCAGCACTGAGATGGGCACCAGGAAGAGCTGCAGTACCACACTGTGTCAACAAGGGGGCAGCACTGACGGACATGGGAGAGAGCTGCAGCAGAGCACTGTGTCCACAAAGGGGGATGCACTGGGAAAGGCACGGGGGAGAACCTAAGTGCCACACTGTGTCCACAAAGGGGCAGCACTGGAACGGGCACCGGGGAGAGCTGAAGTACCGTACTGCGTCCACAAGAAGGCAGAACCGGGACGGGCATAGAGGAGAGCTGCAGAACCGCATTGTGTCCTCAAGATAGTAGCACTAGGGGCCCAGCTCACTGCGGCTCCTGTAGAAAAGGAACGGGGGAAAGTTGCAGTACCGCGCTGTGTTTAAAAGCTGGCAGCACTGTGAGGGGAATGGGGGAGAGCTGCAGTACTGCTCTGTGTCCAGAAAGGGACACCATTTGACGAGCATGGGAGAGATCTGCAGTACTGAACTGTGTCCATAAGAAGGCAGCACTGAGACAGGAATTTTGAAGACCTGCAGTACCGCACTGTATCCACAAGGGGGCAGCACAGAGACCGGAATTTTGAAGAGCTGCAGTACCGCACTGTGTCCAAAAGGGGGCAGCACTGAGACAGGAAAGAAAAATAGCTGCAGTACCGCACTGTGTCCACAAGGGGGGAGCACTGGGACAGGAAAGAAAAATAGCTGCAGTACCGCACTGTGTCCACAAGGAGGCAGCACTGAGACAGGAAAGAAAAATAGCTGCAGTACCGCACTGTGTCCACAAGGGGGCAGCACTAAGACAGGAATTTTGAAGAGCTGCAGTACCACACTGTGTCCACAAGGGGGCAGCACTGGAACGAGAATGAGGGAGAGCTGCAGTACCGCTCTGTGTCCATAAGGGGGCAGTACTGGGTCAGGCACAGAGGAGAGCTGCAGTACCACACTGTGTCCACACGGGGGCAGCACTGCGACGGACAGAAGGAAGAGCTGCATTACCCCACTGTGTCCACAAGAAGGCAGAACCGGGATGGGCATAGAGGAGAGCTGCAGAACCGCATTGTGTCAACAAGGTGGTAGCACAAGTTGCCCAGCTCACTGCGGCTCCTATAGAAAAGGCACCGGGGGAAAGCTGCAGTACCGCGTTGTGTTTAAAAGCTGGCAGCACTGTGAGGGGAATGGGGGAGAGCTGCAGTACTGCTCTGTGTCCAGAAAGGGACACCATTTGACGAGCATGGGAGAGATCTGCAGTACTGAACTGTGTCCACAAAAGGGCAGCACTGAGACAGAAGTTTTGAAGAGCTGCAGTACCACACTGTGTCCACAAGGGGGGAGCACTGAGACAGGAAAGAAAAATAGCTGCAGTACCGCACTGTGTCCACAAGGGGGCAGCACTGGGACAGAAGTTTTGAAGAGCTGCAGTACCACACTTTGTCCACAAGGGGGCAGCACTGAAACAGGAATTTTGAAGAGCTGCAGTACCGCACTGTGTCCACAAGGGGGCATCACTGAGACAGGAACTTTGAAGAGCTGCAGTACCGCACTGTGTCCACAAGGGGGCAGCACTGAGACAGGAATTTTGAATAGCTGCAGTACCACACTGTGTCCACAAGGGGGCAGCACTGGAACGGGCACCGGGGAGAGCTGAAGTACCGTACTGCGTCCACAAGAAGGCAGAACCGGGACGGGCATAGAGGAGAGCTGCAGAACCGCATTGTGTCCTCAAGATAGTAGCACTAGGGGCCCAGCTCACTGCGGCTCCTGTAGAAAAGGCACGGGGGAAAGTTGCAGTACCGCGCTGTGTTTAAAAGCTGGCAGCACTGTGAGGGGAATGGGGGAGAGCTGCAGTACTGCTCTGTGTCCAGAAAGGGACACCATTTGACGAGCATGGGAGAGATCTGCAGTACTGAACTGTGTCCATAAGAAGGCAGCACTGAGACAAGAATTTTGAAGACCTGCAGTACCGCACTGTGTCCACAAGGGGGCAGCACTAAGACAGGAATTTTGAAGAGCTGCAGTACCGCACTGTGTCCACAAGGAGGCAGCACTGAGACAGGAAAGAAAAATAGCTGCAGTACCGCACTGTGTCCACAAGGGGGCAGCACTGGAGCAGGCCTTTTGAAGAGCTGCAGTACCGCACTGTTCCACAATAGGGCAGAAATATAACAGGAATTTTGAAAAGATGCAGTACCGCACTGTGTCCACAAGGGGGCAGCACTGGGACAGGAAAGAAAAATAGCTGCAGTACCGCACTGTGTCCACAATGAGGCAGCACTGAGACAGGAAAGAAAAATAGCTGCAGTACCGCACTGTGTCCACAAGGGGGCAGCACTAAGACAGGAATTTTAAAAAGATGCAGTACCGCACTGTGTCCACAAGGGGGCAGCACTGGGACAGGAAAGAAAAATAGCTGCAGTACCGCACTGTGTCCACAAGGAGGCAGCACTGAGACAGGAAAGAAAAATAGCTGCAGTACCGCACTGTGTCCACAAGGGGGCAGCACTGGGACAGAAGTTTTGAAGAGCTGCAGTACCACACTGTGTCCACAAGTGGGCAGCACTGAGACAGGAATTTTGAAGAGCTGCAGTACCGCACTGTGTCCACAATGTGGCAGCACTGAGACAGGAAAGAAAAATAGCTGCAGTACCGCACTGTGTCCACAAGGGGGCAGCACTGGGACAGAAGTTTTGAAGAGCTGCAGTACCACACTTTGTCCACAAGGGGGTAGCACTGAGACAGGAATTTTGAATAGATGCAGTACCACACTGTGTCCACAAGGGGGGAGCACTGAGACAGGAATTTTTAAGAGCTGCAGTACCGCACTGTGTCCACAAGATGGCAGCACTGAGAAAGGAATTTTGTGGAACTGCATTATTGCACTGTGTCGACAAAAAGGCAGCACTGAGACAGGAAACAAAAATAGCTGCAGTACCGCACTATGTCCACAAGGGGGAAGCACTGTGACAGAAAAGAAAAATAACTGCAGTACCGCACAATGTCCACAATGGGGCAGCACTGAGACAGGAATTTTAAAGAGCTGCAGTACTGCACTGTGTCCAAAAGGGGGCAGCACTGAGACAGGTATTTTGAAGTCCTGCAGTACCGCACTGTGTCTACAAGGGGGAAGCACTGAGACAGGAAAGAAAAGAAGCTGCAGTACCACACTGTGTCCACAAGGAGGCAGCACTGCGATCCGGAGTTTTGAAGAGCTGCAGTACCCCATAGTGTCCACAAGGGGGCAGCACTGAGACAGGAATTTTGAATAGCTGCAGTACCACACTGTGTCCAACAGGGGGCAGCACTGAGAAAAAAAATTTTGTGCAGCTGCATTATTGCACTGTGTCCACAAGGGGGCAGCACTGAGACAGGAAAGAAAAATAGCTGCAGTACCACTTTGTATCCAAAAGGCGGCAGCACTGAGACAGGAGTTTTGAAGAGCTGCAGTACCGCCATGTTACCACAAGCGGGCAGAACCGGGACGGGAACAGAGGAGAGCTGCAGTACCGCACTATGTCCATATGGGGGCAGCACTGGGACGGACACAAGGAAGAGCTGCTATACCGCACTGTGTCCATAAGAAGGCAGAACCGGGATGGGCATAGAGGAGAGCTGCAGAACCGCATTGTGTCAACAAGGTGGTAGCACAAGTTGCCCGGCTCACTGCGGCTCCTATAGAAAAGGCACCGGGGGAAAGCTGCAGTACCGCGTTGTGTTTAAAAGGTGGCAGCACTGGGAAAGGAATGAAGGAGAGCTGCAGTACTGCTCCGTGTCCACAAGGGGGCAGCACTAAGATGGGCACCAGGAAGAGCTGCAGTACCACACTGTGTCAACAAGGGGGCAGCACTGAGACAGGAAAAAACACCTGCAGGACCGCACTGTGTCCACAAGTGGGCAACACTGAGACAGGAGTTTTGAAGAGCTGCAGTACCATATTGTGTCCACAAGGGGGGCAGCACTGAGGCAGGAATTTTGAAGAGCTGCAGTCCAACACTGTGTCCACAAGGGGGCAGCACTGAGACAGGAATTTTGAAGAGCTGCACTACCACACTGTGTCCACAAGGTGGCAGCACTGAGACATAAAGAAAAACAGCTGCAGTACCACATTTTGTCCAAATGGGGGCAGCTCTGAGACAGCAATTTTGAAGAGCTGCAGTACCGCACTGTGTCCACAAGGGGGCAGCACTGAGACAGGAATTTTGAATAGCTGCAGTACCACACTGTGTCCATAAAGGGGCAGTACTGAGACAGAAATATTCAAGAGCTGCAATACCGCACTGTGTCCACAAGATGGCAACACTGAGAAAGGAATTTTGTAGAACTGCATTATTGAACTGTGTCCACAAAAGCGCAGCACTGAGACAGGAAAGAAAAATAGCTGCAGTACCGCACTGTGTCCACAAGGGGGCAGCACTGAGACAGGAAAGAAAAATAGCTGCGGTACAGCACTGTGTCCACAAAGGGGGAAGCACTGAGACATTAGTTATGAAGAGCTGCAGTACCACACTGTGTCCAGAAGGGGGAAGCACTTAGACAGGAATTTTGAGGAGCTGCAGTACCGCACTGTGTCCACAAGAGGGGATACACTGAGACAGGGACTTTGAAGAGCTGCAGTACCGAACTGTGTCCACAAGGGGGCAGAACTGAGAAAAAAATTTTTAAGAGCTGCAGTACCACACTGTGTCCACAAGGGGGAAGCACAGAGACAATGGGTTTTCAATGTGTTACTTTCTGGAGTTGATCAAATCACAGTTCTTGTCTGTTTGTTTGTGTTCCCAGGAAAGAGAGAAGCTGCTGCAGACAGTTTTTTGCCTTAGCCACTACTGGCTTATACACTGCACCGGTTGGTGTCTTTCATGTCCTTAGAAGAAGAACCAAAGCTGTTACTGCCTAATTTGCTTCATTTCCAGGAAAGAGCTCTGTAACACAAAGCTTGGCTTTTCCGAGTGAACAGTGATCTCTGCTTTTGGTTTCTATGTCGTGCTTTCTGGAGTTGATCAAAACACAATTCTTGTCTGTTTGGTTGTGTTCCCAGGAAGCAGAGAAGCTGCTGCAGACACTTACTGGCCTTTTGCAGTACCGGTTGACACTTTGCACATGGATGTGTTTTCCTTGTCACCACACCAAGAAGAAAGGTGATTACTTCCTATTTGGCTTGATTTCCATGAAAGAGCCATGGAACAGAAAACTTTCCTTTGACACTCTACCGCTTGATGTTTCTCATGTCTATAGAGCAGAACCAAAGCTGGTATTGCCTAGATGACTAAGTCTCCATGAAAGTGCTCTGTAACATCAAGCTTTGCTTTTCAGCTTGAACACTGAAGTCTGCATTTGGTTTCAATGTGTTACTTTCTGGAGTTGATCAAATCACAGTTCTTGTCTGTTTGTTTGTGTTCCCAGGAAAGAGAGAAGCTGCTGCAGACAGTTTTTTGCCTTAGCCACTACTGGCTTATACACTGCACCGGTTGGTGTCTTTCATGTCCTTAGAAGAAGAACCAAAGCTGTTACTGCCTAATTTGCTTCATTTCCAGGAAAGAGCTCTGTAACACAAAGCTTGGCTTTTCCGAGTGAACAGTGATCTCTGCTTTTGGTTTCTATGTCGTGCTTTCTGGAGTTGATCAAAACACAATTCTTGTCTGTTTGGTTGTGTTCCCAGGAAGCAGAGAAGCTGCTGCAGACACTTACTTGCCTTTTGCAGTACCGGTTGACACTTTGCACATGGATGTGTTTTCCTTGTCACCACACCAAGAAGAAAGGTGATTACTTCCTATTTGGCTTGATTTCCATGAAAGAGCCATGGAACAGAAAACTTTCCTTTGACACTCTACCGCTTGATGCTTCTCATGTCTATAGAGCAGAACCAAAGCTGGTATTGCCTAGATGACTAAGTCTCCATGAAAGTGCTCTGTAACATCAAGCTTTGCTTTTCAGCTTGAACACTGAAGTCTGCATTTGGTTTCAATGTGTTACTTTCTGGAGTTGATCAAATCACAGTTCTTGTCTGTTTGTTTGTGTTCCCAGGAAAGAGAGAAGCTGCTGCAGACAGTTTTTTGCCTTAGCCACTACTGGCTTATACACTGCACCGGTTGGTGTCTTTCATGTCCTTAGAAGAAGAACCAAAGCTGTTACTGCCTAATTTGCTTCATTTCCAGGAAAGAGCTCTGTAACACAAAGCTTGGCTTTTCCGAGTGAACAGTGATCTCTGCTTTTGGTTTCTATGTCGTGCTTTCTGGAGTTGATCAAAACACAATTCTTGTCTGTTTGGTTGTGTTCCCAGGAAGCAGAGAAGCTGCTGCAGACACTTACTTGCCTTTTGCAGTACCGGTTGACACTTTGCACATGGATGTGTTTTCCTTGTCACCACACCAAGAAGAAAGGTGATTACTTCCTATTTGGCTTGATTTCCATGAAAGAGCCATGGAACAGAAAACTTTCCTTTGACACTCTACCGCTTGATGCTTCTCATGTCTATAGAGCAGAACCAAAGCTGGTATTGCCTAGATGACTAAGTCTCCATGAAAGTGCTCTGTAACATCAAGCTTTGCTTTTCAGCTTGAACACTGAAGTCTGCATTTGGTTTCAATGTGTTACTTTCTGGAGTTGATCAAATCACAGTTCTTGTCTGTTTGTTTGTGTTCCCAGGAAAGAGAGAAGCTGCTGCAGACAGTTTTTTGCCTTAGCCACTACTGGCTTATACACTGCACCGGTTGGTGTCTTTCATGTCCTTAGAAGAAGAACCAAAGCTGTTACTGCCTAATTTGCTTCATTTCCAGGAAAGAGCTCTGTAACACAAAGCTTGGCTTTTCCGAGTGAACAGTGATCTCTGCTTTTGGTTTCTATGTCGTGCTTTCTGGAGTTGATCAAAACACAATTCTTGTCTGTTTGGTTGTGTTCCCAGGAAGCAGAGAAGCTGCTGCAGACACTTACTTGCCTTTTGCAGTACCGGTTGACACTTTGCACATGGATGTGTTTTCCTTGTCACCACACCAAGAAGAAAGGTGATTACTTCCTATTTGGCTTGATTTCCATGAAAGAGCCATGGAACAGAAAACTTTCCTTTGACACTCTACCGCTTGATGTTTCTCATGTCTATAGAGCAGAACCAAAGCTGGTATTGCCTAGATGACTAAGTCTCCATGAAAGTGCTCTGTAACATCAAGCTTTGCTTTTCAGCTTGAACACTGAAGTCTGCATTTGGTTTCAATGTGTTACTTTCTGGAGTTGATCAAATCACAGTTCTTGTCTGTTTGTTTGTGTTCCCAGGAAAGAGAGAAGCTGCTGCAGACAGTTTTTTGCCTTAGCCACTACTGGCTTATACACTGCACCGGTTGGTGTCTTTCATGTCCTTAGAAGAAGAACCAAAGCTGTTACTGCCTAATTTGCTTCATTTCCAGGAAAGAGCTCTGTAACACAAAGCTTGGCTTTTCCGAGTGAACAGTGATCTCTGCTTTTGGTTTCTATGTCGTGCTTTCTGGAGTTGATCAAAACACAATTCTTGTCTGTTTGGTTGTGTTCCCAGGAAGCAGAGAAGCTGCTGCAGACACTTACTTGCCTTTTGCAGTACCGGTTGACACTTTGCACATGGATGTGCTTTCCTTGTCACCACACCAAGAAGAAAGGTGATTACTTCCTATTTGGCTTGATTTCCATGAAAGAGCCATGGAACAGAAAACTTTCCTTTGACACTCTACCGCTTGATGCTTCTCATGTCTATAGAGCAGAACCAAAGCTGGTATTGCCTAGATGACTAAGTCTCCATGAAAGTGCTCTGTAACATCAAGCTTTGCTTTTCAGCTTGAACACTGAAGTCTGCATTTGGTTTCAATGTGTTACTTTCTGGAGTTGATCAAATCACAGTTCTTGTCTGTTTGTTTGTGTTCCCAGGAAAGAGAGAAGCTGCTGCAGACAGTTTTTTGCCTTAGCCACTACTGGCTTATACACTGCACCGGTTGGTGTCTTTCATGTCCTTAGAAGAAGAACCAAAGCTGTTACTGCCTAATTTGCTTCATTTCCAGGAAAGAGCTCTGTAACACAAAGCTTGGCTTTTCCGAGTGAACAGTGATCTCTGCTTTTGGTTTCTATGTCGTGCTTTCTGGAGTTGATCAAAACACAATTCTTGTCTGTTTGGTTGTGTTCCCAGGAAGCAGAGAAGCTGCTGCAGACACTTACTGGCCTTTTGCAGTACCGGTTGACACTTTGCACATGGATGTGTTTTCCTTGTCACCACACCAAGAAGAAAGGTGATTACTTCCTATTTGGCTTGATTTCCATGAAAGAGCCATGGAACAGAAAACTTTCCTTTGACACTCTACCGCTTGATGTTTCTCATGTCTATAGAGCAGAACCAAAGCTGGTATTGCCTAGATGACTAAGTCTCCATGAAAGTGCTCTGTAACATCAAGCTTTGCTTTTCAGCTTGAACACTGAAGTCTGCATTTGGTTTCAATGTGTTACTTTCTGGAGTTGATCAAATCACAGTTCTTGTCTGTTTGTTTGTGTTCCCAGGAAAGAGAGAAGCTGCTGCAGACAGTTTTTTGCCTTAGCCACTACTGGCTTATACACTGCACCGGTTGGTGTCTTTCATGTCCTTAGAAGAAGAACCAAAGCTGTTACTGCCTAATTTGCTTCATTTCCAGGAAAGAGCTCTGTAACACAAAGCTTGGCTTTTCCGAGTGAACAGTGATCTCTGCTTTTGGTTTCTATGTCGTGCTTTCTGGAGTTGATCAAAACACAATTCTTGTCTGTTTGGTTGTGTTCCCAGGAAGCAGAGAAGCTGCTGCAGACACTTACTTGCCTTTTGCAGTACCGGTTGACACTTTGCACATGGATGTGTTTTCCTTGTCACCACACCAAGAAGAAAGGTGATTACTTCCTATTTGGCTTGATTTCCATGAAAGAGCCATGGAACAGAAAACTTTCCTTTGACACTCTACCGCTTGATGCTTCTCATGTCTATAGAGCAGAACCAAAGCTGGTATTGCCTAGATGACTAAGTCTCCATGAAAGTGCTCTGTAACGTCAAGCTTTGCTTTTCAGCTTGAACACTGAAGTCTGCATTTGGTTTCAATGTGTTACTTTCTGGAGTTGATCAAATCACAGTTCTTGTCTGTTTGTTTGTGTTCCCAGGAAAGAGAGAAGCTGCTGCAGACAGTTTTTTGCCTTAGCCACTACTGGCTTATACACTGCACCGGTTGGTGTCTTTCATGTCCTTAGAAGAAGAACCAAAGCTGTTACTGCCTAATTTGCTTCATTTCCAGGAAAGAGCTCTGTATTGGTGTATTCCTCGTCTGCAGAGCAAGAGCAAAGGTTTTAGGATCTAAATTGCTTGTTTTCCATGGAAGAGCTATTAAGAACACTATGCTTTGCTATTGCTGTGTTGGTTTTCTAAAGACACAAGCCCTGTTTGTTCCCTGTGTTTTCAGCAAGCAGAGAAGCTGCTGCAGACACTTTCTTGCCCCTTTTCCACAAGTGAAGTATATTTTGTGCCAGTTGGTGTGGTCCTCCTTAGCAGAGCAAGAGCAAAGGTTTTAGGATCTAAATTGCTTGTTTTCCATGGAAGAGCTATGTAGAACATTATGCTTTGCTGTTGCTGTGTTGGTTTTCTCAAGACACAAGTCCTGTTGGTTGTCTGAGTTTGCAGCAAGCAGAGAAGCTGCTGCAGACACTTTCTTGCCCCTTTTCCACAAGTGAAGTATATTTTGTACCAGTTGGTGTATTCCTCGTCTGCAGAGCAAGAGCAAAGGTGTTAGGACCTAAACTGCTTAATTTCCATGGAAGAGCTCCGTAGAATACTATGGTTTTCGGTTGCTGTGTTTGTTTTCTCAAGACACAAGCCCTGTTTTTTCTCTGTGTTTTCAGCAAGCAGAGAAGCTGCTGCAGACACTTTCTTGCCCCTTTTCCACAAGTGAAGTATATTTTGCACCAGTTGGTGTATTCCTCGTCTGCAAAGCAAGAGCAAAGTTGTTAGGACCTAAATTGCTTGTTTTCCATTAAAGAGCTATTAAGAACACTATGCTTTGCTGTTGCTGTGTCGGTTTTCTCAAGACACAAGCCCTGTTGGTTGTCTGTGTTTGCAGCAAGCGGAGAAGCTCTGGAAGACACGTACCTGCTTTCTTCCCTACTGAAGTATATTTTGTACCAGTTTGTGTATTCCTCGTCTGCAGAGCAAGAAGAAAAGCCGTTGCGGCCTAAATTGCTTGATTTCCATGGAAGAGCTCTGTAGAACACTATGCCTTGCTGTTACAGTATTGGTTTTCTCAAGACACAAGTCCTGTTGGTTGTCTGTGTTTGCAGCAAGCAGAGAAGCTGCTGCAGACACTTTCTTGCCCCTTTTCCACAAGTGAAGTATATTTTGTACCAGTTGGTGTATTCCTCGTCTGCAGAGCAAGAGCAAAGGTGTTAGGACCTAAACTGCTTAATTTCCATGGAAGAGCTCTGGAGAGCACTATCGTTTTCGGTTGCTGTGTTTGTTTCCTCAAGACACAAGCCCTGCTTGTTCCCTGTGTTTTCAGCAAGCAGAGAAGCTGCTGCAGACACTTTCTTGCCCCTTTTCCACAAGTGAAGTATATTTTGTACCAGTTGGTGTATTCCTCGTCTGCAGAGCAAGAGCAAAGGTGTTAGGACCTAAACTGCTTAATTTCCATGGAAGAGCTCTGTAGAGCACTATCGTTTTCGGTTGCTGTGTTTGTTTTCTCAAGACACAAGCCCTGTTTGTTCCCTGTGTTTTCAGCAAGCAGAGAAGCTGCTGCAGACACTTTCTTGCCCCTTTTCCACAAGTGAAGTATATTTTGTACCAGTTGGTGTATTCCTCGTCTGCAGAGCAAGAGCAAAGGTTTCAGGATCTAAATTGCTTGTTTTTCATGGAAGAGCTATGTAGAACACTATGCTTTGCTGTTGCTGTGTTGGTTTTCTCAAGACACAAGTCCTGTTGGTTGTCTGTGTTTGCAGCAAGCAGAGAAGCTGCTGCAGACACTTTCTTGCCCCTTTTCCACAAGTGAAGTATATTTTGTACCAGTTGGTGTATTCCTCGTCTGCAGAGCAAGAGCAAATATGTTAGGACCTAAATTGCTTGATTTCCATGGAAGAGCTCTGTAGAACACTATGCTTTGCTGTTGCTGTGTCGGTTTTCTCAAGAAACAAACCCTGTTTGTTCTCTGTACTTGCAGCGAGCAGAGAAGCTCTTGAAGACACGTACCTGCTTTCTCCACTACTGACGTATATTTTGTACCAGTTGGTGTATTCCTCGTCTGCAGAGCAGGAGCAAAGGTTTTAGGACCTAAATTGCTTGATTTCCTTGGAAGAGATATGTAGAACACTATGGTTTTCGGTTGCTGTGTTTGTTTTCTCAATACACAAGCCCTGTTTGTTCTCTGTGTTTTCAGCAAGCAGAGAAGCTGCTGCAGACACTTTCTTGCTCCTTTTCCACTAGTGAAGTATATTTTGTACCAGTTTGTGTATTCCCCGTCTGCAGAGCAAGTGCAAAGGTTTTAGGATCTAAATTGCTTGTTTTCCATGGAAAAGCTATTAAGAACACTATGCTTTGCTGTTGCTGTGTTGGTTTTCTCAAGACACAAGTCCTGTTGGTTGTCTGTGTTTGCAGCAAGCAGAGAAGCTGCTGCAGACACTTTCTTGCCCCTTTTCCACAAGTGAAGTATATTTTGTACCAGTTGGTGTGTTCCTCATCTGCAGAGCAAGATCAAAGGTGTTAGGACTTAAATTGCTTGATTTCATTGGAAGAGCTATTAAGAACACTATGCTTTGTTGTTGCTGTGTCGGTTTTCTCAAGAAACAAACCCTGTTTGTTCTCTGTACTTGCAGCGAGCAAAGAAGCTCTTGAAGACACGTACCTGCTTTCTCCACTACTGACGTATATTTTGTACCAGTTGGTGTATTCCTCGTCTGGAGAGCAGGAGCAAATGTGTTAGGACCTAAATTGCTTGATTTCCGTGGAAGAGCTCTGTAGAACACTGTGCTTTGCTGTTACTGATTTGGTTTTCTCAAGACACAAGCTTTGTTGGTTGTCTGAGTTTCCAGCGAGCAGAAAAGCTGCTGCAGACACTTTCTTGCCCCTTTTCCACAAGTGAAGTATGTTTTGTACCAGTTGGTGTATTCCTCGTCTGCAGAGCAAGAGCAAAGGTTTTAGGATCTAAATTGCTTGTTTTCCATGGAAGAGCTATGTAGAACACTATGCTTTGCTGTTGCTGTGTTGGTTTTCTCAAGACACAAGTCCTGTTGGTTGTCTGTGTTTGCAGCAAGCAGAGAAGCTGCTGCAGACACTTTCTTGCTCCTTTTCCACTAGTGAAGTATATTTTGTACCAGTTTGTGTATTCCTCGTCTGCAGAGCAAGAGCAAAGGTGTTAGGACCTAAACTGCTTAATTTCCTTGGAAGAGATATGTAGAACACTATGGTTTTCGGTTGCTGTGTTTGTTTTCTCAAGACACAAGCCCTGTTTGTTCTCTGTGTTTTCAGCAAGCAGAAAAGCTGCTGCAGACACTTTTTTTGCTCCTTTTCCACTAGTGAAGTATATTTTGTACCAGTTGGTGTATTCCTCGTCTGCAGAGCAAGAGCAAAGGTTTCAGTATCTAAATTGCTTGTTTTCCATGGAAGAGCTCTGTAGAACACTATGCTTTGCTGTTGCTGTGTTGGTTTTCTCAAGACACAAGTCCTGTTGGTTGTCTGTGTTTGCAGCAAGCAGAGAAGCTGCTGCAGACACTTTCTTGCCCCTTTTCCACAAGTGAAGTATATTTTGTACCAGTTGGTGTATTCCTCGTCTGCAGAGCAAGAGCAAATATGTTAGGACCTAAATTGCTTGATTTCCATGGAAGAGCTCTGTAGAACACTATGCTTTGCTGTTGCTGTGTCGGTTTTCTCAAGAAACAAACCCTGTTTGTTCTCTGTACTTGCAGCGAGCAGAGAAGCTCTTGAAGACACGTACCTGCTTTCTCCACTACTGACGTATATTTTGTACCAGTTGGTGTATTCCTCGTCTGCAGAGCAGGAGCAAAGGTTTTAGGACCTAAATTGCTTGATTTCCTTGGAAGAGATATGTAGAACACTATGGTTTTGCTGTTGCTGTGTTTGTTTTCTCAATACACAAGCCCTGTTTGTTCCCTGTGTTTTCAGCAAGCAGAGAAGCTGCTGCAGACACTTTCTTGCTCCTTTTCCACTAGTGAAGTATATTTTGTACCAGTTTGTGTATTCCTCGTCTGCAGAGCAAGAGCAAAGGTGTTAGGACCTAAACTGCTTAATTTCCTTGGAAGAGATATGTAGAACACTATGGTTTTCGGTTGCTGTGTTTGTTTTCTCAAGACACAAGCCCTGTTTGTTCTCTGTGTTTTCAGCAAGCAGAGAAGCTGCTGCAGACACTTTTTTTGCTCCTTTTCCACTAGTGAAGTATATTTTGTACCAGTTGGTGTATTCCTCGTCTGCAGAGCAAGAGCAAAGGTTTCAGTATCTAAATTGCTTGTTTTCCATGGAAGAGCTCTGTAGAACACTATGCTTTGCTGTTGCTGTGTTGGTTTTCTCAAGACACAAGTCCTGTTGGTTGTCTGTGTTTGCAGCAAGCAGAGAAGCTGCTGCAGACACTTTCTTGCCCCTTTTCCACAAGTGAAGTATATTTTGTACCAGTTGGTGTATTCCTCGTCTGCAGAGCAAGAGCAAATATGTTAGGACCTAAATTGCTTGATTTCCATGGAAGAGCTCTGTAGAACACTATGCTTCGCTGTTGCTGTGTCGGTTTTCTCAAGAAACAAACCCTGTTTGTTCTCTGTACTTGCAGCGAGCAGAGAAGCTCTTGAAGACACGTACCTGCTTTCTCCACTACTGACGTATATTTTGTACCAGTTGGTGTATTCCTCGTCTGCAGAGCAGGAGCAAAGGTTTTAGTACCTAAATTGCTTGATTTCCTTGGAAGAGATATGTAGAACACTATGGTTTTCGGTTGCTGTGTTTGTTTTCTCAATACACAAGCCCTGTTTGTTCTCTGTGTTTTCAGCAAGCAGAGAAGCTGCTGCAGACACTTTTTTTGCTCCTTTTCCACTAGTGAAGTATATTTTGTACCAGTTGGTGTATTCCTCGTCTGCAAAGCAAGAGCAAAGGTTTCAGTATCTAAATTGCTTGTTTTCCATGGAAGAGCTCTGTAGAACACTATGCTTTGCTGTTGCTGTGTTGGTTTTCTCAAGACACAAGTCCTGTTGGTTGTCTGTGTTTGCAGCAAGCAGAGAAGCTGCTGCAGACACTTTCTTGCCCCTTTTCCACAAGTGAAGTATATTTTGTACCAGTTGGTGTATTCCTCGTCTGCAGAGCAAGAGCAAATATGTTAGGACCTAAATTGCTTTATTTCCATGGAAGAGCTCTGTAGAACACTATGCTTTGCTGTTGCTGTGTCGGTTTTCTCAAGAAACAAACCCTGTTTGTTCTCTGTACTTGCAGCGAGCAGAGAAGCTCTTGAAGACACGTACCTGCTTTCTCCACTACTGACGTATATTTTGTACCAGTTGGTGTATTCCTTGTCTGCAGAGCAGGAGCAAAGGTTTTAGGACCTAAATTGCTTGATTTCCTTGGAAGAGATATGTAGAACACTATGGTTTTCTGTTGCTGTGTTTGTTTTCTCAAGACACAAGCCCTGTTTGTTCTCTGTGTTTTCAGCAAGCAGAGAAGCTGCTGCAGACACTTTCTTGCTCCTTTTCCACTAGTGAAGTATATTTTGTACTAGTTTGTGTATTCCTCGTCTGCAGAGCAAGTGCAAAGGTTTTAGGATCTAAATTGCTTGTTTTCCATGGAAAAGCTATTAAGAACACTATGCTTTGCTGTTGCTGTGTTGGTTTTCTCAAGACACAAGTCCTGTTGGTTGTCTGTGTTTGCAGCAAGCAGAGAAGCTGCTGCAGACACTTTCTTGCCCCTTTTCCACAAGTGAAGTATATTTTGTACCAGTTGGTGTGTTCCTCATCTGCAGAGCAAGATCAAAGGTGTTAGGACTTAAATTGCTTGATTTCCATGGAAGAGCTATTAAGAACACTATGCTTTGCTGTTGCTGTGTCGGTTTTCTCAAGAAAGAAACCCTGTTTGTTCTCTGTACTTGCAGCGAGCAAAGAAGCTCTTGAAGACACGTACCTGCTTTCTCCACTACTGACGTATATTTTGTACCAGTTGGTGTATTCCTCGTCTGGAGAGCAGGAGCAAAGGTTTTAGGACCTAAATTGCTTGATTTCCATGGAAGAGCTCTGTAGAACACTGTGCTTTGCTGTTACTGATTTGGTTTTCTCAAGACACAAGCTTTGTTGATTGTCTGAGTTTCCAGCAAGCAGAAAAGCTGCTGCAGACACTTTCTTGCCCCTTTTCCACAAGTGAAGTATGTTTTGTACCAGTTGGTGTATTCCTCGTCTGCAGAGCAAGAGCAAAGGTTTTAGGATCTAAATTGCTTGTTTTCCATGGAAGAGCTATGTAGAACACTATGCTTTGCTGTTGCTGTGTTGGTTTTCTCAAGACACAAGTCCTGTTGGTTGTCTGTGTTTGCAGCAAGCAGAGAAGCTGCTGCAGACACTTTCTTGCCCCTTTTCCACAAGTGAAGTATATTTTGTACCAGTTGGTGTATTCCTCGTCTGCAGAGCAAGAGCAAATGTGTTAGGACCTAAATTGCTTGATTTCCATGGAAGAGCTCTGTAGAACACTATGCTTTGCTGTTGCTGTGTCGGTTTTCTCAAGAAACAAATCCTGTTTGTTCTCTGTGCTTGCAGCAAGCAGAGAAGCTCTTGAAGACACGTACCTGCTTTCTCCAGTACTGACGTATATTTTGTACCAGTTCGTGTATTCCTCGTCTGCAGTGCAAGAGCAAAGGTGTTAGGACCTAAACTGCTTAATTTCCTTGGAAGAGATATGTAGAACACTATGGTTTTCGGTTGCTGTGTTTGTTTTCTCAAGACACAAGCCCTGTTTGTTCTCTGTGTTTTCAGCAAGCAGAGAAGCTGCTGCAGACACTTTTTTTGCTCCTTTTCCACTAGTGAAGTATATTTTGTACCAGTTGGTGTATTCCTCGTCTGCAGAGCAAGAGCAAAGGTTTCAGTATCTAAATTGCTTGTTTTCCATGGAAGAGCTCTGTAGAACACTATGCTTTGCTGTTGCTGTGTTGGTTTTCTCAAGACACAAGTCCTGTTGGTTGTCTGTGTTTGCAGCAAGCAGAGAAGCTGCTGCAGACACTTTCTTGCCCCTTTTCCACAAGTGAAGTATATTTTGTACCAGTTGGTGTATTCCTCGTCTGCAGAGCAAGAGCAAATATGTTAGGACCTAAATTGCTTGATTTCCATGGAAGAGCTCTGTAGAACACTATGCTTTGCTGTTGCTGTGTCGGTTTTCTCAAGAAACAAACCCTGTTTGTTCTCTGTACTTGCAGCGAGCAGAGAAGCTCTTGAAGACACGTACATGCTTTCTCCACTACTGACGTATATTTTGTACCAGTTGGTGTATTCCTCGTCTGCAGAGCAGGAGCAAAGGTTTTAGGACCTAAATTGCTTGATTTCCTTGGAAGAGATATGTAGAACACTATGGTTTTCGGTTGCTGTGTTTGTTTTCTCAAGACACAAGCCCTGTTTGTTCCCTGTGTTTTCAGCAAGCAGAGAAGCTGCTGCAGACACTTTCTTGCTCCTTTTCCACTAGTGAAGTATATTTTGTACCAGTTTGTGTATTCCTCGTCTGCAGAGCAAGTGCAAAGGTTTTAGGATCTAAATTGCTTGTTTTCCATGGAAGAGCTATTAAGAACACTATGCTTTGCTGTTGCTGTGTTGGTTTTATCAAGACACAAGCCCTGTTTGTTCCCTGTGTTTTCAGCAAGCAGAGAAGCTGCTGCAGACACGTACCTGCTTTCTCCACTACTGACGTATATTTTGTACCAGTTCGTGTATTCCTCGTCTGCAAAGCAAGAGCAAATGTGTTAGGACCTAAATTGCTTGATTTCCATGGAAGAGCTCTGTAGAACACTATGCTTTGCTGTTGCTGTGTTGGTTTTCTCAAGACACAAGTCCTGTTGGTTGTCTGTGTTTGCAGCAAGCAGAGAAGCTGCTGCAGACACTTTCTTGCCCCTTTTCCACAAGTGAAGTATATTTTGTACCAGTTCGTGTATTCTTCGTCTGCAGAGCAAGAGCAAAGGTTTTAGGATCTAAATTGCTTAATTTCCATGGAAGAGATATGTAGAACACTATGGTTTTCGGTTGCTGTTTTTGTTTTCTCAAGACACAAGCCCTGTTTGTTCTCTGTGTTTTCAGCAAGCAGAGAAGCTGCTGCAGACACTTTCTTGCTCCTTTTCCAAAAGTGAAGTATATTTTGTACCAGTTTGTGTATTCCTCGTCTGCAGAGCAAGAGCAAAGGTTTTAGGATCTAAATTGCTTGTTTTCCATGGAAGAGCTATGTAGAACACTATGCTTTGCTGTTGCTGTGTTGGTTTTCTCAAGACACAAGTCCTGTTGGTTGTCTGTGTTTGCAGCAAGCAGAGAAGCTGCTGCAGACACTTTCTTGCCCCTTTTCCACAAGTGAAGTATATTTTGTATTAGTTGGTGTGTTCCTCATCTGCAGAGCAAGATCAAAGGTTTTAGGACTTAAATTGCTTGATTTCATTGGAAGAGCTATTAAGAACACTATGCTTTGCTGTTGCTGTGTTGGTTTTCTAAAGACACAAGCCCTGTTTGTTCCCTGTGTTTTCAGCAAGCAGAGAAGCTCTTGAAGACACGTACCTGCTTTCTCCACTACTGACGTATATTTTGTACCAGTTGGTGTGTTCCTCGTCTGCAAAGCAAGAGCAAATGTGTTAGGACCTAAATTGCTTGATTTCCATGGAAGAGCTCTGTAGAACACTATGCTTTGCTGTTGCTGTGTTGGTTTTCTCAAGACACAAGTCCTGTTGGTTGTCTGTGTTTGCAGCAAGCAGAGAAGCTGCTGCAGACACTTTCTTGCCCCTTTTCCACAAGTGAAGTATATTTTGTACCAGTTGGTGTATTCCTCGTCTGCAGAGCAAGAGCAAATATGTTACGACCTAAATTGCTTGATTTCCATGGAAGAGCTCTGTAGAACACTATGCTTTGCTGTTGCTGTGTCGGTTTTCTCAAGAAACAAACCCTGTTTGTTCTCTGTACTTGCAGCGAGCAGAGAAGCTCTTGAAGACACGTACCTGCTTTCTCCAGTACTGACGTATATTTTGTACCAGTTCGTGTATTCCTCGTCTGCAGAGCAAGAGCAAAGGTGTTAGGACCTAAACTGCTTAATTTCCTTGGAAGAGATATGTAGAACACTATGGTTTTCGGTTGCTGTGTTTGTTTTCTCAAGACACAAGCCCTGTTTGTTCTCTGTGTTTTCAGAAAGCAGAGAAGCTGCTGCAGACACTTTCTTGCTCCTTTTCCACTAGTGAAGTATATTTTGTACCAGTTTGTGTATTCCTCGTCTGCAGAGCAAGAGCAAAGGTTTTAGGATCTAAATTGCTTGTTTTCCATGGAAAAGCTATTAAGAACACTATGCTTTGCTGTTGCTGTGTTGGTTTTCTCAAGACACAAGTCCTGTTGGTTGTCTGTGTTTGCAGCAAGCAGAGAAGCTGCTGCAGACACTTTCTTGCCCCTTTTCCACAAGTGAAGTATATTTTGTACCAGTTGGTGTGTTCCTCATCTGCAGAGCAAGATCAAAGGTGTTAGGACTTAAATTGCTTGATTTCATTGGAAGAGCTATTAAGAACACTATGCTTTGCTGTTGCTGTGTCGGTTTTCTCAAGAAACAAACCCTGTTTGTTCTCTGTACTTGCAGCGAGCAAAGAAGCTCTTGAAGACACGTACCTGCTTTCTCCACTACTGACGTATATTTTGTACCAGTTGGTGTATTCCTCGTCTGGAGAGCAGGAGCAAAGGTTTTAGGACCTAAATTGCTTGATTTCCTTGGAAGAGCTCTGTAGAACACTGTGCTTTGCTGTTACTGATTTGGTTTTCTCAAGACACAAGCTTTGTTGGTTGTCTGAGTTTCCAGCGAGCAGAAAAGCTGCTGCAGACACTTTCTTGCCCCTTTTCCACAAGTGAAGTATATTTTGTACCAGTTGGTGTATTCCTCGTCTGCAGAGCAAGAGCAAAGGTTTTAGGATCTAAATTGCTTGTTTTCCATGGAAGAGCTATGTAGAACACTATGCTTTGCTGTTGCTGTGTTGGTTTTCTCAAGACACAAGTCCTGTTGGTTGTCTGTGTTTGCAGCAAGCAGAGAAGCTGCTGCAGACACTTTCTTGCCCCTTTTCCACAAGTGAAGTATATTTTGTACCAGTTGGTGTATTCCTCGTCTGCAGAGCAAGAGCAAATATGTTAGGACCTAAATTGCTTGATTTCCATGGAAGAGCTCTGTAGAACACTATGCTTTGCTGTTGCTGTGTCGGTTTTCTCAAGAAACAAACCCTGTTTGTTCTCTGTACTTGCAGCGAGCAGAGAAGCTCTTGAAGACACGTCCCTGCTTTCTCCACTACTGACGTATATTTTGTACCAGTTGGTGTGTTCCTCGTCTGCAAAGGAAGAGCAAATGTGTTAGGACCTAAATTGCTTGATTTCCATGGAAGAGCTCTGTAGAACACTATGCTTTGCTGTTGCTGTGTTGGTTTTCTCAAGACACAAGTCCTGTTGGTTGTCTGTGTTTGCAGCAAGCAGAGAAGCTGCTGCAGACACTTTCTTGCCCCTTTTCCACAAGTGAAGTAATTTTGTACCAGTTGGTGTATTCCTCGTCTGCAGAGCAAGAGCAAATATGTTAGGACCTAAATTGCTTGATTTCCATGGAAGAGCTCTGTAGAACACTATGCTTTGCTGTTGCTGTGTCGGTTTTCTCAAGAAACAAACCCTGTTTGTTCTCTGTACTTGCAGCGAGCAGAGAAGCTCTTGAAGACACGTACCTGCTTTCTCCAGTACTGACGTATATTTTGTACCAGTTCGTGTATTCCTCGTCTGCAGAGCAAGAGCAAAGGTGTTAGGACCTAAACTGCTTAATTTCCTTGGAAGAGATATGTAGAACACTATGGTTTTCGGTTGCTGTGTTTGTTTTCTCAAGACACAAGCCCTGTTTGTTCTCTGTGTTTTAAGCAAGCAGACAAGCTGCTGCAGACACTTTTTTTGCTCCTTTTCCACTAGTGAAGTATATTTTGTACCAGTTGGTGTATTCCTCGTCTGCAGAGCAAGAGCAAAGGTTTTAGGATCTAAATTGCTTGTTTTCCATGGAAGAGCTATGTAGAACATTATGCTTTGCTGTTGCTGTGTTGGTTTTCTCAAGACACAAGTCCTGTTGGTTGTCTGTGTTTGCAGCAAGCAGAGAAGCTGCTGCAGACACTTTCTTGCCCCTTTTCCACAAGTGAAGTATATTTTGTACCAGTTGGTGTATTCCTCGTGTGCTGAGAGGGATCAAAAGTGTTAGGACTTAAATTGCTTGATTTCATTGGAAGAGCTATTAAGAACACTATCTTTGCTGTTGCTGTGTTGGTTTTCTAAAGACACAAGCCCTGTTTGTTCTCTGTGTTTTAAGCAAGCAGACAAGCTGCTGCAGACACTTTCTTGCCCCTTTTCCACAAGTGAAGTATATTTTGTGCCAGTTGGTGTGTTCCTCGTCTGCAGAGCAAGAGCAAAGGTTTTAGGTTCTAAATTACTTGTTTTCCATGGAAGAGCTCTGTAGAACACTATGCTTTGCTGTTGCTGTGTCGGTTTTCTCAAGAAACAAACCCTGTTTGTTCTCTGTACTTGCAGCGAGCAGAGAAGCTCTTGAAGACACGTACCTGCTTTCTCCACTACTGACGTATATTTTGTACCAGTTGGTGTATTCCTCGTCTGGAGAGCAGGAGCAAAGGTTTTAGGACTTAAATTGCTTGATTTCCTTGGAAGAGATAAGTAGAACACTGTGCTTTGCTGTTACTCATTTGGTTTTCTCAAGACACAAGCCTTGTTGGTTGTCTGAGTTTCCAGCGAGCAGAAAAGCTGCTACAGACACTTTCTGCTCCTTTTCCACTAGTGAAGTATATTTTGTACCAGTTTGTGTATTCCTCGTCTGCAGAGCAAGAGCAAATATGTTAGGACCTAAATTGCTTGATTTCCATGGAAGAGCTCTGTAGAACACTATGCTTTGCTGTTGCTGTGTCGGTTTTCTCAAGAAACAAACCCTGTTTGTTCTCTGTACTTGCAGCGAGCAGAGAAGCTCTTGAAGACACGTACCTGCTTTCTCCACTACTGACGTATATTTTGTACCAGTTGGTGTATTCCTCGTCTGCAGAGCAGGAGCAAAGGTTTTAGTACCTAAATTGCTTGATTTCCTTGGAAGAGATATGTAGAACACTATGGTTTTCGGTTGCTGTGTTTGTTTTCTCAATACACAAGCCCTGTTTGTTCTCTGTGTTTTCAGCAAGCAGAGAAGCTGCTGCAGACACTTTTTTTGCTCCTTTTCCACTAGTGAAGTATATTTTGTACCAGTTGGTGTATTCCTCGTCTGCAAAGCAAGAGCAAAGGTTTCAGTATCTAAATTGCTTGTTTTCCATGGAAGAGCTCTGTAGAACACTATGCTTTGCTGTTGCTGTGTTGGTTTTCTCAAGACACAAGTCCTGTTGGTTGTCTGTGTTTGCAGCAAGCAGAGAAGCTGCTGCAGACACTTTCTTGCCCCTTTTCCACAAGTGAAGTATATTTTGTACCAGTTGGTGTATTCCTCGTCTGCAGAGCAAGAGCAAATATGTTAGGACCTAAATTGCTTTATTTCCATGGAAGAGCTCTGTAGAACACTATGCTTTGCTGTTGCTGTGTCGGTTTTCTCAAGAAACAAACCCTGTTTGTTCTCTGTACTTGCAGCGAGCAGAGAAGCTCTTGAAGACACGTACCTGCTTTCTCCACTACTGACGTATATTTTGTACCAGTTGGTGTATTCCTTGTCTGCAGAGCAGGAGCAAAGGTTTTAGGACCTAAATTGCTTGATTTCCTTGGAAGAGATATGTAGAACACTATGGTTTTCTGTTGCTGTGTTTGTTTTCTCAAGACACAAGCCCTGTTTGTTCTCTGTGTTTTCAGCAAGCAGAGAAGCTGCTGCAGACACTTTCTTGCTCCTTTTCCACTAGTGAAGTATATTTTGTACCAGTTTGTGTATTCCTCGTCTGCAGAGCAAGTGCAAAGGTTTTAGGATCTAAATTGCTTGTTTTCCATGGAAAAGCTATTAAGAACACTATGCTTTGCTGTTGCTGTGTTGGTTTTCTCAAGACACAAGTCCTGTTGGTTGTCTGTGTTTGCAGCAAGCAGAGAAGCTGCTGCAGACACTTTCTTGCCCCTTTTCCACAAGTGAAGTATATTTTGTACCAGTTGGTGTGTTCCTCATCTGCAGAGCAAGATCAAAGGTGTTAGGACTTAAATTGCTTGATTTCCATGGAAGAGCTATTAAGAACACTATGCTTTGCTGTTGCTGTGTCGGTTTTCTCAAGAAACAAACCCTGTTTGTTCTCTGTACTTGCAGCGAGCAAAGAAGCTCTTGAAGACACGTACCTGCTTTCTCCACTACTGACGTATATTTTGTACCAGTTGGTGTATTCCTCGTCTGGAGAGCAGGAGCAAAGGTTTTAGGACCTAAATTGCTTGATTTCCATGGAAGAGCTCTGTAGAACACTGTGCTTTGCTGTTACTGATTTGGTTTTCTCAAGACACAAGCTTTGTTGATTGTCTGAGTTTCCAGCAAGCAGAAAAGCTGCTGCAGACACTTTCTTGCCCCTTTTCCACAAGTGAAGTATGTTTTGTACCAGTTGGTGTATTCCTCGTCTGCAGAGCAAGAGCAAAGGTTTTAGGATCTAAATTGCTTGTTTTCCATGGAAGAGCTATGTAGAACATTATGCTTTGCTGTTGCTGTGTTGGTTTTCTCAAGACACAAGTCCTGTTGGTTGTCTGTGTTTGCAGCAAGCAGAGAAGCTGCTGCAGACACTTTCTTGCCCCTTTTCCACAAGTGAAGTATATTTTGTACCAGTTGGTGTATTCCTCGTGTGCTGAGAGGGATCAAAAGTGTTAGGACTTAAATTGCTTGATTTCATTGGAAGAGCTATTAAGAACACTATCTTTGCTGTTGCTGTGTTGGTTTTCTAAAGACACAAGCCCTGTTTGTTCTCTGTGTTTTAAGCAAGCAGACAAGCTGCTGCAGACACTTTCTTGCCCCTTTTCCACAAGTGAAGTATATTTTGTGCCAGTTGGTGTGTTCCTCGTCTGCAGAGCAAGAGCAAAGGTTTTAGGTTCTAAATTACTTGTTTTCCATGGAAGAGCTCTGTAGAACACTATGCTTTGCTGTTGCTGTGTCGGTTTTCTCAAGAAACAAACCCTGTTTGTTCTCTGTACTTGCAGCGAGCAGAGAAGCTCTTGAAGACACGTACCTGCTTTCTCCACTACTGACGTATATTTTGTACCAGTTGGTGTATTCCTCGTCTGGAGAGCAGGAGCAAAGGTTTTAGGACTTAAATTGCTTGATTTCCTTGGAAGAGATAAGTAGAACACTGTGCTTTGCTGTTACTCATTTGGTTTTCTCAAGACACAAGCCTTGTTGGTTGTCTGAGTTTCCAGCGAGCAGAAAAGCTGCTACAGACACTTTCTTGCTCCTTTTCCACTAGTGAAGTATATTTTGTACCAGTTTGTGTATTCCTCGTCTGCAGAGCAAGAGCAAATATGTTAGGACCTAAATTGCTTGATTTCCATGGAAGAGCTCTGTAGAACACTATGCTTTGCTGTTGCTGTGTCGGTTTTCTCAAGAAACAAACCCTGTTTGTTCTCTGTACTTGCAGCGAGCAGAGAAGCTCTTGAAGACACGTACCTGCTTTCTCCACTACTGACGTATATTTTGTACCAGTTGGTGTATTCCTCGTCTGCAGAGCAGGAGCAAAGGTTTTAGTACCTAAATT
Source organism: Prinia subflava (assembly GCF_021018805.1). Classification (NCBI taxonomy): domain Eukaryota; kingdom Metazoa; phylum Chordata; class Aves; order Passeriformes; family Cisticolidae; genus Prinia; species Prinia subflava. Next base: position 34,342 of record NW_026960653.1, on the reverse strand, counting down.
GCTTGATTTCCTTGGAAGAGATATGTAGAACACTATGGTTTTCGGTTGCTGTGTTTGTTTTCTCAATACACAAGCCCTGTTTGTTCTCTGTGTTTTCAGCAAGCAGAGAAGCTGCTGCAGACACTTTTTTTGCTCCTTTTCCACTAGTGAAGTATATTTTGTACCAGTTGGTGTATTCCTCGTCTGCAAAGCAAGAGCAAAGGTTTCAGTATCTAAATTGCTTGTTTTCCATGGAAGAGCTCTGTAGAACACTATGCTTTGCTGTTGCTGTGTTGGTTTTCTCAAGACACAAGTCCTGTTGGTTGTCTGTGTTTGCAGCAAGCAGAGAAGCTGCTGCAGACACTTTCTTGCCCCTTTTCCACAAGTGAAGTATATTTTGTACCAGTTGGTGTATTCCTCGTCTGCAGAGCAAGAGCAAATATGTTAGGACCTAAATTGCTTTATTTCCATGGAAGAGCTCTGTAGAACACTATGCTTTGCTGTTGCTGTGTCGGTTTTCTCAAGAAACAAACCCTGTTTGTTCTCTGTACTTGCAGCGAGCAGAGAAGCTCTTGAAGACACGTACCTGCTTTCTCCACTACTGACGTATATTTTGTACCAGTTGGTGTATTCCTTGTCTGCAGAGCAGGAGCAAAGGTTTTAGGACCTAAATTGCTTGATTTCCTTGGAAGAGATATGTAGAACACTATGGTTTTCTGTTGCTGTGTTTGTTTTCTCAAGACACAAGCCCTGTTTGTTCTCTGTGTTTTCAGCAAGCAGAGAAGCTGCTGCAGACACTTTCTTGCTCCTTTTCCACTAGTGAAGTATATTTTGTACCAGTTTGTGTATTCCTCGTCTGCAGAGCAAGTGCAAAGGTTTTAGGATCTAAATTGCTTGTTTTCCATGGAAAAGCTATTAAGAACACTATGCTTTGCTGTTGCTGTGTTGGTTTTCTCAAGACACAAGTCCTGTTGGTTGTCTGTGTTTGCAGCAAGCAGAGAAGCTGCTGCAGACACTTTCTTGCCCCTTTTCCACAAGTGAAGTATATTTTGTACCAGTTGGTGTGTTCCTCATCTGCAGAGCAAGATCAAAGGTGTTAGGACTTAAATTGCTTGATTTCCATGGAAGAGCTATTAAGAACACTATGCTTTGCTGTTGCTGTGTCGGTTTTCTCAAGAAACAAACCCTGTTTGTTCTCTGTACTTGCAGCGAGCAAAGAAGCTCTTGAAGACACGTACCTGCTTTCTCCACTACTGACGTATATTTTGTACCAGTTGGTGTATTCCTCGTCTGGAGAGCAGGAGCAAAGGTTTTAGGACCTAAATTGCTTGATTTCCATGGAAGAGCTCTGTAGAACACTGTGCTTTGCTGTTACTGATTTGGTTTTCTCAAGACACAAGCTTTGTTGATTGTCTGAGTTTCCAGCAAGCAGAAAAGCTGCTGCAGACACTTTCTTGCCCCTTTTCCACAAGTGAAGTATGTTTTGTACCAGTTGGTGTATTCCTCGTCTGCAGAGCAAGAGCAAAGGTTTTAGGATCTAAATTGCTTGTTTTCCATGGAAGAGCTATGTAGAACACTATGCTTTGCTGTTGCTGTGTTGGTTTTCTCAAGACACAAGTCCTGTTGGTTGTCTGTGTTTGCAGCAAGCAGAGAAGCTGCTGCAGACACTTTCTTGCCCCTTTTCCACAAGTGAAGTATATTTTGTACCAGTTGGTGTATTCCTCGTCTGCAGAGCAAGAGCAAATGTGTTAGGACCTAAATTGCTTGATTTCCATGGAAGAGCTCTGTAGAACACTATGCTTTGCTGTTGCTGTGTCGGTTTTCTCAAGAAACAAATCCTGTTTGTTCTCTGTGCTTGCAGCAAGCAGAGAAGCTCTTGAAGACACGTACCTGCTTTCTCCAGTACTGACGTATATTTTGTACCAGTTCGTGTATTCCTCGTCTGCAGTGCAAGAGCAAAGGTGTTAGGACCTAAACTGCTTAATTTCCTTGGAAGAGATATGTAGAACACTATGGTTTTCGGTTGCTGTGTTTGTTTTCTCAAGACACAAGCCCTGTTTGTTCTCTGTGTTTTCAGCAAGCAGAGAAGCTGCTGCAGACACTTTTTTTGCTCCTTTTCCACTAGTGAAGTATATTTTGTACCAGTTGGTGTATTCCTCGTCTGCAGAGCAAGAGCAAAGGTTTCAGTATCTAAATTGCTTGTTTTCCATGGAAGAGCTCTGTAGAACACTATGCTTTGCTGTTGCTGTGTTGGTTTTCTCAAGACACAAGTCCTGTTGGTTGTCTGTGTTTGCAGCAAGCAGAGAAGCTGCTGCAGACACTTTCTTGCCCCTTTTCCACAAGTGAAGTATATTTTGTACCAGTTGGTGTATTCCTCGTCTGCAGAGCAAGAGCAAATATGTTAGGACCTAAATTGCTTGATTTCCATGGAAGAGCTCTGTAGAACACTATGCTTTGCTGTTGCTGTGTCGGTTTTCTCAAGAAACAAACCCTGTTTGTTCTCTGTACTTGCAGCGAGCAGAGAAGCTCTTGAAGACACGTACATGCTTTCTCCACTACTGACGTATATTTTGTACCAGTTGGTGTATTCCTCGTCTGCAGAGCAGGAGCAAAGGTTTTAGGACCTAAATTGCTTGATTTCCTTGGAAGAGATATGTAGAACACTATGGTTTTCGGTTGCTGTGTTTGTTTTCTCAAGACACAAGCCCTGTTTGTTCCCTGTGTTTTCAGCAAGCAGAGAAGCTGCTGCAGACACTTTCTTGCTCCTTTTCCACTAGTGAAGTATATTTTGTACCAGTTTGTGTATTCCTCGTCTGCAGAGCAAGTGCAAAGGTTTTAGGATCTAAATTGCTTGTTTTCCATGGAAGAGCTATTAAGAACACTATGCTTTGCTGTTGCTGTGTTGGTTTTATCAAGACACAAGCCCTGTTTGTTCCCTGTGTTTTCAGCAAGCAGAGAAGCTGCTGCAGACACGTACCTGCTTTCTCCACTACTGACGTATATTTTGTACCAGTTCGTGTATTCCTCGTCTGCAAAGCAAGAGCAAATGTGTTAGGACCTAAATTGCTTGATTTCCATGGAAGAGCTCTGTAGAACACTATGCTTTGCTGTTGCTGTGTTGGTTTTCTCAAGACACAAGTCCTGTTGGTTGTCTGTGTTTGCAGCAAGCAGAGAAGCTGCTGCAGACACTTTCTTGCCCCTTTTCCACAAGTGAAGTATATTTTGTACCAGTTCGTGTATTCTTCGTCTGCAGAGCAAGAGCAAAGGTTTTAGGATCTAAATTGCTTAATTTCCATGGAAGAGATATGTAGAACACTATGGTTTTCGGTTGCTGTTTTTGTTTTCTCAAGACACAAGCCCTGTTTGTTCTCTGTGTTTTCAGCAAGCAGAGAAGCTGCTGCAGACACTTTCTTGCTCCTTTTCCAAAAGTGAAGTATATTTTGTACCAGTTTGTGTATTCCTCGTCTGCAGAGCAAGAGCAAAGGTTTTAGGATCTAAATTGCTTGTTTTCCATGGAAGAGCTATGTAGAACACTATGCTTTGCTGTTGCTGTGTTGGTTTTCTCAAGACACAAGTCCTGTTGGTTGTCTGTGTTTGCAGCAAGCAGAGAAGCTGCTGCAGACACTTTCTTGCCCCTTTTCCACAAGTGAAGTATATTTTGTATTAGTTGGTGTGTTCCTCATCTGCAGAGCAAGATCAAAGGTTTTAGGACTTAAATTGCTTGATTTCATTGGAAGAGCTATTAAGAACACTATGCTTTGCTGTTGCTGTGTTGGTTTTCTAAAGACACAAGCCCTGTTTGTTCCCTGTGTTTTCAGCAAGCAGAGAAGCTCTTGAAGACACGTACCTGCTTTCTCCACTACTGACGTATATTTTGTACCAGTTGGTGTGTTCCTCGTCTGCAAAGCAAGAGCAAATGTGTTAGGACCTAAATTGCTTGATTTCCATGGAAGAGCTCTGTAGAACACTATGCTTTGCTGTTGCTGTGTTGGTTTTCTCAAGACACAAGTCCTGTTGGTTGTCTGTGTTTGCAGCAAGCAGAGAAGCTGCTGCAGACACTTTCTTGCCCCTTTTCCACAAGTGAAGTATATTTTGTACCAGTTGGTGTATTCCTCGTCTGCAGAGCAAGAGCAAATATGTTACGACCTAAATTGCTTGATTTCCATGGAAGAGCTCTGTAGAACACTATGCTTTGCTGTTGCTGTGTCGGTTTTCTCAAGAAACAAACCCTGTTTGTTCTCTGTACTTGCAGCGAGCAGAGAAGCTCTTGAAGACACGTACCTGCTTTCTCCAGTACTGACGTATATTTTGTACCAGTTCGTGTATTCCTCGTCTGCAGAGCAAGAGCAAAGGTGTTAGGACCTAAACTGCTTAATTTCCTTGGAAGAGATATGTAGAACACTATGGTTTTCGGTTGCTGTGTTTGTTTTCTCAAGACACAAGCCCTGTTTGTTCTCTGTGTTTTCAGCAAGCAGAGAAGCTGCTGCAGACACTTTCTTGCTCCTTTTCCACTAGTGAAGTATATTTTGTACCAGTTTGTGTATTCCTCGTCTGCAGAGCAAGAGCAAAGGTTTTAGGATCTAAATTGCTTGTTTTCCATGGAAAAGCTATTAAGAACACTATGCTTTGCTGTTGCTGTGTTGGTTTTCTCAAGACACAAGTCCTGTTGGTTGTCTGTGTTTGCAGCAAGCAGAGAAGCTGCTGCAGACACTTTCTTGCCCCTTTTCCACAAGTGAAGTATATTTTGTACCAGTTGGTGTGTTCCTCATCTGCAGAGCAAGATCAAAGGTGTTAGGACTTAAATTGCTTGATTTCATTGGAAGAGCTATTAAGAACACTATGCTTTGCTGTTGCTGTGTCGGTTTTCTCAAGAAACAAACCCTGTTTGTTCTCTGTACTTGCAGCGAGCAAAGAAGCTCTTGAAGACACGTACCTGCTTTCTCCACTACTGACGTATATTTTGTACCAGTTGGTGTATTCCTCGTCTGGAGAGCAGGAGCAAAGGTTTTAGGACCTAAATTGCTTGATTTCCTTGGAAGAGCTCTGTAGAACACTGTGCTTTGCTGTTACTGATTTGGTTTTCTCAAGACACAAGCTTTGTTGGTTGTCTGAGTTTCCAGCGAGCAGAAAAGCTGCTGCAGACACTTTCTTGCCCCTTTTCCACAAGTGAAGTATATTTTGTACCAGTTGGTGTATTCCTCGTCTGCAGAGCAAGAGCAAAGGTTTTAGGATCTAAATTGCTTGTTTTCCATGGAAGAGCTATGTAGAACACTATGCTTTGCTGTTGCTGTGTTGGTTTTCTCAAGACACAAGTCCTGTTGGTTGTCTGTGTTTGCAGCAAGCAGAGAAGCTGCTGCAGACACTTTCTTGCCCCTTTTCCACAAGTGAAGTATATTTTGTACCAGTTGGTGTATTCCTCGTCTGCAGAGCAAGAGCAAATATGTTAGGACCTAAATTGCTTGATTTCCATGGAAGAGCTCTGTAGAACACTATGCTTTGCTGTTGCTGTGTCGGTTTTCTCAAGAAACAAACCCTGTTTGTTCTCTGTACTTGCAGCGAGCAGAGAAGCTCTTGAAGACACGTCCCTGCTTTCTCCACTACTGACGTATATTTTGTACCAGTTGGTGTGTTCCTCGTCTGCAAAGGAAGAGCAAATGTGTTAGGACCTAAATTGCTTGATTTCCATGGAAGAGCTCTGTAGAACACTATGCTTTGCTGTTGCTGTGTTGGTTTTCTCAAGACACAAGTCCTGTTGGTTGTCTGTGTTTGCAGCAAGCAGAGAAGCTGCTGCAGACACTTTCTTGCCCCTTTTCCACAAGTGAAGTATATTTTGTACCAGTTGGTGTATTCCTCGTCTGCAGAGCAAGAGCAAATATGTTAGGACCTAAATTGCTTGATTTCCATGGAAGAGCTCTGTAGAACACTATGCTTTGCTGTTGCTGTGTCGGTTTTCTCAAGAAACAAACCCTGTTTGTTCTCTGTACTTGCAGCGAGCAGAGAAGCTCTTGAAGACACGTACCTGCTTTCTCCAGTACTGACGTATATTTTGTACCAGTTCGTGTATTCCTCGTCTGCAGAGCAAGAGCAAAGGTGTTAGGACCTAAACTGCTTAATTTCCTTGGAAGAGATATGTAGAACACTATGGTTTTCGGTTGCTGTGTTTGTTTTCTCAAGACACAAGCCCTGTTTGTTCTCTGTGTTTTAAGCAAGCAGACAAGCTGCTGCAGACACTTTTTTTGCTCCTTTTCCACTAGTGAAGTATATTTTGTACCAGTTGGTGTATTCCTCGTCTGCAGAGCAAGAGCAAAGGTTTTAGGATCTAAATTGCTTGTTTTCCATGGAAGAGCTATGTAGAACATTATGCTTTGCTGTTGCTGTGTTGGTTTTCTCAAGACACAAGTCCTGTTGGTTGTCTGTGTTTGCAGCAAGCAGAGAAGCTGCTGCAGACACTTTCTTGCCCCTTTTCCACAAGTGAAGTATATTTTGTACCAGTTGGTGTATTCCTCGTGTGCTGAGAGGGATCAAAAGTGTTAGGACTTAAATTGCTTGATTTCATTGGAAGAGCTATTAAGAACACTATCTTTGCTGTTGCTGTGTTGGTTTTCTAAAGACACAAGCCCTGTTTGTTCTCTGTGTTTTAAGCAAGCAGACAAGCTGCTGCAGACACTTTCTTGCCCCTTTTCCACAAGTGAAGTATATTTTGTGCCAGTTGGTGTGTTCCTCGTCTGCAGAGCAAGAGCAAAGGTTTTAGGTTCTAAATTACTTGTTTTCCATGGAAGAGCTCTGTAGAACACTATGCTTTGCTGTTGCTGTGTCGGTTTTCTCAAGAAACAAACCCTGTTTGTTCTCTGTACTTGCAGCGAGCAGAGAAGCTCTTGAAGACACGTACCTGCTTTCTCCACTACTGACGTATATTTTGTACCAGTTGGTGTATTCCTCGTCTGGAGAGCAGGAGCAAAGGTTTTAGGACTTAAATTGCTTGATTTCCTTGGAAGAGATAAGTAGAACACTGTGCTTTGCTGTTACTCATTTGGTTTTCTCAAGACACAAGCCTTGTTGGTTGTCTGAGTTTCCAGCGAGCAGAAAAGCTGCTACAGACACTTTCTTGCTCCTTTTCCACTAGTGAAGTATATTTTGTACCAGTTTGTGTATTCCTCGTCTGCAGAGCAAGTGCAAAGGTTTTAGGATCTAAATTGCTTGTTTTCCATGGAAGAGCTATTAAGAACACTATGCTTTGCTGTTGCTGTGTCGGTTTTCTCAAGAAACAAACCCTGTTTGTTCTCTGTGTTTTCAGCAAGCAGAGAAGCTCTTGAAGACACGTACCTGCTTTCTCCACTACTGACGTATATTTTGTAGCAGTTGGTGTGTTCCTCGTCTGCAGAGCAAGAGCAAATGTGTTAGGACCTAAATTGCTTGATTTCCATGGAAGAGCTCTGTAGAACACTATGCTTTGCTGTTGCTGTGTTGGTTTTCTCAAGACACAAGTCCTGTTGGTTGTCTGTGTTTGCAGCAAGCAGAGAAGCTGCTGCAGACACTTTCTTGCCCCTTTTCCACAAGTGAAGTATATTTTGTACCAGTTGGTGTATTCCTCGTCTGCAGAGCAAGAGCAAATATGTTAGGACCTAAATTGCTTGATTTCCATGGAAGAGCTCTGTAGGACACTATGCTTTGCTGTTGCTGTGTCGGTTTTCTCAAGAAACAAACCCTGTTTGTTCTCTGTACTTGCAGCGAGCAGAGAAGCTCTTGAAGACACGTACCTGCTTTCTCCAGTACTGACGTATATTTTGTACCAGTTGGTGTATTCCTCGTCTGCAGAGCAGGAGCAAAGGTTTTAGGACCTAAATTGCTTGATTTCCTTGGAAGAGATATGTAGAACACTATGGTTTTCGGTTGCTGTGTTTGTTTTCTCAATACACAAGCCCTGTTTGTTCCCTGTGTTTTCAGCAAGCAGAGAAGCTGCTGCAGACACTTTCTTGCTCCTTTTCCACTAGTGAAGTATATTTTGTACCAGTTTGTGTATTCCTCGTCTGCAGAGCAAGTGCAAAGGTTTTAGGATCTAAATTGCTTGTTTTCCATGGAAGAGCTATTAAGAACACTATGCTTTGCTGTTGCTGTGTTGGTTTTCTCAAGACACAAGTCCTGTTGGTTGTCTGTGTTTGCAGCAAGCAGAGAAGCTGCTGCAGACACTTTCTTGCCCCTTTTCCACAAGTGAAGTATATTTTGTACCAGTTGGTGTGTTCCTCATCTGCAGAGCAAGATCAAAGGTGTTAGGACTTAAATTGCTTGATTTCATTGGAAGAGCTATTAAGAACACTATGCTTTGCTGTTGCTGTGTTGGTTTTCTAAAGACACAAGCCCTGTTTGTTCTCTGTGTTTTCAGCAAGCAGAGAAGCTGCTGCAGACACGTACCTGCTTTCTACACTACTGACGTATATTTTGTACCAGTTGGTGTATTCCTCGTCTGCAAAGCAAGAGCAAATGTGTTAGGACCTAAATTGCTTGATTTCCATGGAAGAGCTCTGTAGAACACTATGCTTTGCTGTTGCTGTGTTGGTTTTCTCAAGACACAAGTCCTGTTGGTTGTCTGTGTTTGCAGCAAGCAGAGAAGCTGCTGCAGACACTTTCTTGCCCCTTTTCCACAAGTGAAGTATATTTTGTACCAGTTGGTGTATTCCTCGTCTGCAGAGCAAGAGCAAAGGTTTTAGGATCTAAATTGCTTAATTTCCATGGAAGAGATATGTAGAACACTATGGTTTTCGGTTGCTGTGTTTGTTTTCTCAAGACACAAGCCCTGTTTGTTCTCTGTGTTTTCAGCAAGCAGAGAAGCTGCTGCAGACACTTTCTTGCTCCTTTTCCAAAAGTGAAGTATATTTTGTACCAGTTTGTGTATTCCTCGTCTGCAGAGCAAGAGCAAAGGTTTTAGGATCTAAATTGCTTGTTTTCCATGGAAGAGCTATGTAGAACACTATGCTTTGCTGTTGCTGTGTTGGTTTTCTCAAGACACAAGTCCTGTTGGTTGTCTGTGTTTGCAGCAAGCAGAGAAGCTGCTGCAGACACTTTCTTGCCCCTTTTCCACAAGTGAAGTATATTTTGTATTAGTTGGTGTGTTCCTCATCTGCAGAGCAAGATCAAAGGTTTTAGGACTTAAATTGCTTGATTTCATTGGAAGAGCTATTAAGAACACTATGCTTTGCTGTTGCTGTGTTGGTTTTCTAAAGACACAAGCCCTGTTTGTTCCCTGTGTTTTCAGCAAGCAGAGAAGCTCTTGAAGACACGTACCTGCTTTCTCCACTACTGACGTATATTTTGTACCAGTTGGTGTGTTCCTCGTCTGCAAAGCAAGAGCAAATGTGTTAGGACCTAAATTGCTTGATTTCCATGGAAGAGCTCTGTAGAACACTATGCTTTGCTGTTGCTGTGTCGGTTTTCTCAAGAAACAAACCCTGTTTGTTCTCTGTACTTGCAGCGAGCAGAGAAGCTCTTGAAGACACGTACCTGCTTTCTCCACTACTGACGTATATTTTGTACCAGTTGGTGTATTCCTCGTCTGCAGAGCAGGAGCAAAGGTTTTAGGACCTAAATTGCTTGATTTCCTTGGAAGAGATATGTAGAACACTATGGTTTTCGGTTGCTGTGTTTGTTTTCTCAATACACAAGCCCTGTTTGTTCCCTGTGTTTTCAGCAAGCAGAGAAGCTGCTGCAGACACTTTCTTGCTCCTTTTCCACTAGTGAAGTATATTTTGTACCAGTTTGTGTATTCCTCGTCTGCAGAGCAAGTGCAAAGGTTTTAGGATCTAAATTGCTTGTTTTCCATGGAAGAGCTATTAAGAACACTATGCTTTGCTGTTGCTGTGTTGGTTTTCTCAAGACACAAGTCCTGTTGGTTGTCTGTGTTTGCAGCAAGCAGAGAAGCTGCTGCAGACACTTTCTTGCCCCTTTTCCACAAGTGAAGTATATTTTGTACCAGTTGGTGTGTTCCTCATCTGCAGAGCAAGATCAAAGGTGTTAGGACTTAAATTGCTTGATTTCATTGGAAGAGCTATTAAGAACACTATGCTTTGCTGTTGCTGTGTTGGTTTTCTCAAGACACAAGTCCTGGTGGTTGTCTGTGTTTGCAGCAAGCAGAGAAGCTGCTGCAGACACTTTCTTGCCCCTTTTCCACAAGTGAAGTATATTTTGTACCAGTTGGTGTATTCCTCGTCTGCAGAGCAAGAGCAAAGGTTTTAGGATCTAAATTGCTTAATTTCCATGGAAGAGATATGTAGAACACTATGGTTTTCGGTTGCTGTTTTTGTTTTCTCAAGACACAAGCCCTGTTTGTTCTCTGTGTTTTCAGCAAGCAGAGAAGCTGCTGCAGACACTTTCTTGCTCCTTTTCCAAAAGTGAAGTATATTTTGTACCAGTTTGTGTATTCCTCGTCTGCAGAGCAAGAGCAAAGGTTTTAGGATCTAAATTGCTTGTTTTCCATGGAAGAGCTATGTAGAACACTATGCTTTGCTGTTGCTGTGTTGGTTTTCTCAAGACACAAGTCCTGTTGGTTGTCTGTGTTTGCAGCAAGCAGAGAAGCTGCTGCAGACACTTTCTTGCCCCTTTTCCACAAGTGAAGTATATTTTGTATTAGTTGGTGTGTTCCTCATCTGCAGAGCAAGATCAAAGGTTTTAGGACTTAAATTGCTTGATTTCATTGGAAGAGCTCTGTAGAACACTATGCTTTGCTGTTGCTGTGTTGGTTTTCTAAAGACACAAGCCCTGTTTGTTCCCTGTGTTTTCAGCAAGCAGAGAAGCTCTTGAAGACACATACCTGCTTTCTCCACTACTGACGTATATTTTGTACCAGTTGGTGTGTTCCTCGTCTGCAAAGCAAGAGCAAATGTGTTAGGACCTAAATTGCTTGATTTCCATGGAAGAGCTCTGTAGAACACTATGCTTTGCTGTTGCTGTGTTGGTTTTCTCAAGACACAAGTCCTGTTGGTTGTCTGTGTTTGCAGCAAGCAGAGAAGCTGCTGCAGACACTTTCTTGCCCCTTTTCCACAAGTGAAGTATATTTTGTACCAGTTGGTGTATTCCTCGTCTGCAGAGCAAGAGCAAATATGTTAGGACCTAAATTGCTTGATTTCCATGGAAGAGCTCTGTAGAACACTATGCTTTGCTGTTGCTGTGTTGGTTTTCTCAAGAAACAAACCCTGTTTGTTCTCTGTACTTGCAGCGAGCAGAGAAGCTCTTGAAGACACGTACCTGCTTTCTCCAGTACTGACGTATATTTTGTACCAGTTCGTGTATTCCTCGTCTGCAGAGCAAGAGCAAAGGTGTTAGGACCTAAACTGCTTAATTTCCTTGGAAGAGATATGTAGAACACTATGGTTTTCGGTTGCTGTGTTTGTTTTCTCAAGACACAAGCCGTGTTTGTTCTCTGTGTTTTAAGCAAGCAGACAAGCTGCTGCAGACACTTTTTTTGCTCCTTTTCCACTAGTGAAGTATATTTTGTACCAGTTGGTGTATTCCTCGTCTGCAGAGCAAGAGCAAAGGTTTTAGGATCTAAATTGCTTGTTTTCCATGGAAGAGCTATGTAGAACATTATGCTTTGCTGTTGCTGTGTTGGTTTTCTCAAGACACAAGTCCTGTTGGTTGTCTGTGTTTGCAGCAAGCAGAGAAGCTGCTGCAGACACTTTCTTGCCCCTTTTCCACAAGTGAAGTATATTTTGTACCAGTTGGTGTATTCCTCGTGTGCTGAGAGGGATCAAAAGTGTTAGGACTTAAATTGCTTGATTTCATTGGAAGAGCTATTAAGAACACTATGCTTTGCTGTTGCTGTGTTGGTTTTCTCAAGACACAAGCCCTGTTTGTTCCCTGTGTTTTCAGCCAGCAGAGAAGCTGCTGCAGACACGTACCTGCTTTCTCCACTACTGACGTATATTTTGTACCAGTTGGTGTGTTCCTCGTCTGCAAAGCAAGAGCAAATGTGTTAGGACCTAAATTGCTTGATTTCCATGGAAGAGCTCTGTAGAACACTATGCTTTGCTGTTGCTGTGTTGGTTTTCTCAAGACACAAGTCCTGTTGGTTGTCTGTGTTTGCAGCAAGCAGAGAAGCTGCTGCAGACACTTTCTTGCCCCTTTTCCACAAGTGAAGTATATTTTGTACCAGTTGGTGTATTCCTCGTCTGCAGAGCAAGAGCAAAGGTTTTAGGATCTAAATTACTTAATTTCCATGGAAAAGATATGTAGAACACTATGGTTTTCGGTTGCTGTTTTTGTTTTCTCAAGACACAAGCCCTGTTTGTTCTCTGTGTTTTCAGCAAGCAGAGAAGCTGCTGCAGACACTTTCTTGCCCCTTTTCTACAAGTGAAGTATATTTTGTACCAGTTGGTGTGTTCCTCATCTGCAGAGCAAGAGCAAAGGTTTTAGGACTTAAATTGCTTGATTTCATTGGAAGAGCTATTAAGAACACTATGCTTTGCTGTTGCTGTGTTGGTTTTCTCAAGACACAAGCCCTGTTTGTTCCCTGTGTTTTCAGCAAGCAGAGAAGCTCTTGAAGACACGTACCTGCTTTCTCCAATACTGACGTATATTTTGTACCAGTTGGTGTGTTCCTCGTCTGCAAAGCAAGAGCAAATGTGTTAGGACCTAAATTGCTTGATTTCCATGGAAGAGCTCTGTAGAACACTATGCTTTGCTGTTGCTGTGTTGGTTTTCTCAAGACACAAGCCCTGTTTGTTCCCTGTGTTTTCAGCAAGCAGAGAATCTGCTGCAGACACGTACCTGCTTTCTCCACTACTGACGTATATTTTGTACCAGTTGGTGTATTCCTCGTCTGCAGAGCAGGAGCAAAGTTTTTAGGACCTAAATTGCTTGATTTCCTTGGAAGAGATATGTAGAACACTATGGTTTTCGGTTGCTGTGTTTGTTTTCTCAAGACACAAGCCCTGTTTGTTCTCTGTGTTTTCAGCAAGCAGAGAAGCTGCTGCAGACACTTTCTTGCTCCTTTTCCACTAGTGAAGTATATTTTGTACCAGTTTGTGTATTCCTCGTCTGCAGAGCAAGTGCAAAGGTTTTAGGATCTAAATTGCTTGTTTTCCATGGAAGAGCTATTAAGAACACTATGCTTTGCTGTTGCTGTGTTGGTTTTCTCAAGACACAAGTCCTGTTGGTTGTCTGTGTTTGCAGCAAGCAGAGAAGCTGCTGCAGACACTTTCTTGCCCCTTTTCCACAAGTGAAGTATATTTTGTACCAGTTGGTGTGTTCCTCATCTGCAGAGCAAGATCAAAGGTGTTAGGACTTAAATTGCTTGATTTCATTGGAAGAGCTATTAAGAACACTATGCTTTGCTGTTGCTGTGTTGGATTTATCAAGACACAAGCCCTGTTTGTTCCCTGTGTTTTCAGCAAGCAGAGAAGCTGCTGCAGACACGTACCTGCTTTCTCCACTACTGACGTATATTTTGTACCAGTTGGTGTATTCCTCGTCTGCAAAGCAAGAGCAAATGTGTTAGGACCTAAATTGCTTGATTTCCATGGAAGAGCTCTGTAGAACACTATGCTTTGCTGTTGCTGTGTTGGTTTTCTCAAGACACAAGTCCTGTTGGTTGTCTGTGTTTGCAGCAAGCAGAGAAGCTGCTGCAGACACTTTCTTGCCCCTTTTCCACAAGTGAAGTATATTTTGTACCAGTTGGTGTATTCCTCGTCTGCAGAGCAAGAGCAAAGGTTTTAGGATCTAAATTGCTTAATTTCCATGGAAGAGATATGTAGAACACTATGGTTTTCGGTTGCTGTTTTTGTTTTCTCAAGACACAAGCCCTGTTTGTTCTCTGTGTTTTCAGCAAGCAGAGAAGCTGCTGCAGACACTTTCTTGCTCCTTTTCCAAAAGTGAAGTATATTTTGTACCAGTTTGTGTATTCCTCGTCTGCAGAGCAAGAGCAAAGGTTTTAGGATCTAAATTGCTTGTTTTCCATGGAAGAGCTATGTAGAACATTATGCTTTGCTGTTGCTGTGTTGGTTTTCTCAAGACACAAGTCCTGTTGGTTGTCTGTGTTTGCAGCAAGCAGAGAAGCTGCTGCAGACACTTTCTTGCCCCTTTTCCACAAGTGAAGTATATTTTGTATTAGTTGGTGTGTTCCTCATCTGCAGAGCAAGATCAAAGGTTTTAGGACTTAAATTGCTTGATTTCATTGGAAGAGCTCTGTAGAACACTATGCTTTGCTGTTGCTGTGTTGGTTTTCTAAAGACACAAGCCCTGTTTGTTCCCTGTGTTTTCAGCAAGCAGAGAAGCTCTTGAAGACACATACCTGCTTTCTCCACTACTGACGTATATTTTGTACCAGTTGGTGTGTTCCTCGTCTGCAAAGCAAGAGCAAATGTGTTAGGACCTAAATTGCTTGATTTCCATGGAAGAGCTCTGTAGAACACTATGCTTTGCTGTTGCTGTGTTGGTTTTCTCAAGACACAAGTCCTGTTGGTTGTCTGTGTTTGCAGCAAGCAGAGAAGCTGCTGCAGACACTTTCTTGCCCCTTTTCCACAAGTGAAGTATATTTTGTACCAGTTTGTGTATTCCTCGTCTGCAGAGCAAGAGCAAATATGTTAGGACCTAAATTGCTTGATTTCCATGGAAGAGCTCTGTAGAACACTATGCTTTGCTGTTGCTGTGTCGGTTTTCTCAAGAAACAAACCCTGTTTGTTCTCTGTACTTGCAGCGAGCAGAGAAGCTCTTGAAGACACGTACCTGCTTTCTCCAGTACTGACGTATATTTTGTACCAGTTCGTGTATTCCTCGTCTGCAGAGCAAGAGCAAAGGTGTTAGGACCTAAACTGCTTAATTTCCTTGGAAGAGATATGTAGAACACTATGGTTTTCGGTTGCTGTGTTTGTTTTCTCAAGACACAAGCCCTGTTTGTTCTCTGTGTTTTAAGCAAGCAGAGAAGCTGCTGCAGACACTTTTTTTGCTCCTTTTCCACTAGTGAAGTATATTTTGTACCAGTTGGTGTATTCCTCGTCTGCAGAGCAAGAGCAAAGGTTTTAGGATCTAAATTGCTTGTTTTCCATGGAAGAGCTATGTAGAACATTATGCTTTGCTGTTGCTGTGTTGGTTTTCTCAAGACACAAGTCCTGTTGGTTGTCTGTGTTTGCAGCAAGCAGAGAAGCTGCTGCAGACACTTTCTTGCCCCTTTTCCACAAGTGAAGTATATTTTGTACCAATTGGTGTATTCCTCGTGTGCTGAGAGGGTTCAAAAGTGTTAGGACTTAAATTGCTTGATATCATTGGAAGAGCTATTAAGAACACTATCTTTGCTGTTGCTGTGTTGGTTTTCTAAAGACACAAGCCCTGTTTGTTCCCTGTGTTTTCAGCAAGCAGAGAAGCTGCTGCAGACACTTTCTTGCCCCTTTTCCACAAGTGAAGTATATTTTGTACCAGTTGGTGTGTTCCTCGTCTGCAGAGCAAGAGCAAAGGTTTTAGGTTCTAAATTACTTGTTTTCCATGGAAGAGCTCTGTAGAACACTATGCTTTGCTGTTGCTGTGTTGGTTTTCTCAAGACAAAAGTCCTGTTGGTTGTCTGTGTTTGCAGCAAGCAGAGAAGCTGCTGCAGACACTTTCTTGCCCCTTTTCCACAAGTGAAGTATATTTTGTACCAGTTGGTGTATTCCTCGTCTGCAGAGCAAGAGCAAATATGTTAGGACCTAAATTGCTTGATTTCCATGGAAGAGCTCTGTAGAACACTATGCTTTGCTGTTGCTGTGTCGGTTTTCTCAAGAAACAAACCCTGTTTGTTCACTGTACTTGCAGCGAGCAGAGAAGCTCTTGAAGACACGTACCTGCTTTCTCCACTACTGACGTATATTTTGTACCAGTTGGTGTATTCCTCGTCTGGAGAGCAGGAGCAAAGGTTTTAGGACCTAAATTGCTTGATTTCCTTGGAAGAGATAAGTAGAACACTGTGCTTTGCTGTTACTCATTTGGTTTTCTCAAGACACAAGCCTTGTTGGTTGTCTGAGTTTCCAGCGAGCAGAAAAGCTGCTACAGACACTTTCTTGCTCCTTTTCCACTAGTGAAGTATATTTTGTACCAGTTTGTGTATTCCTCGTCTGCAGAGCAAGTGCAAAGGTTTTAGGATCTAAATTGCTTGTTTTCCATGGAAGAGCTATTAAGAACACTATGCTTTGCTGTTGCTGTGTCGGTTTTCTCAAGAAACAAACCCTGTTTGTTCTCTGTGTTTTCAGCAAGCAGAGAAGCTCTTGAAGACACGTACCTGCTTTCTCCACTACTGACGTATATTTTGTACCAGTTGGTGTGTTCCTCGTCTGCAGAGCAAGAGCAAATGTGTTAGGACCTAAATTGCTTGATTTCCATGGAAGAGCTCTGTAGAACACTATGCTTTGCTGTTGCTGTGTTGGTTTTCTCAAGACACAAGTCCTGTTGGTTGTCTGTGTTTGCAGCAAGCAGAGAAGCTGCTGCAGACACTTTCTTGCCCCTTTTCCACAAGTGAAGTATATTTTGTACCAGTTGGTGTATTCCTCGTCTGCAGAGCAAGAGCAAATATGTTAGGACCTAAATTGCTTAATTTCCATGGAAGAGCTCTGTAGAACACTATGCTTTGCTGTTGCTGTGTCGGTTTTCTCAAGAAACAAACCCTGTTTGTTCTCTGTACTTGCAGCGAGCAGAGAAGCTCTTGAAGACACGTACCTGCTTTCTCCACTACTGACGTATATTTTGTACCAGTTGGTGTATTCCTCGTCTGCAGAGCAGGAGCAAAGGTTTTAGGACCTAAATTGCTTGATTTCCTTGGAAGAGATATGTAGAACACTATGGTTTTCGGTAGCTGTGTTTGTTTTCTCAATACACAAACCCTGTTTGTTCCCTGTGTTTTCAGCAAGCAGAGAAGCTGCTGCAGACACTTTCTTGCTCCTTTTCCACTAGTGAAGTATATTTTGTACCAGTTTGTGTATTCCTTGTCTGCAGAGCAAGTGCAAAGGTTTTAGGATCTAAATTGCTTGTTTTCCATGGAAGAGCTCTGTAGAACACTATGCTTTGCTGTTGCTGTGTTGGTTTTCTCAAGACACAAGTCCTGTTGGTTGTCTGTGTTTGCAGCAAGCAGAGAAGCTGCTGCAGACACTTTCTTGCCCCTTTTCCACAAGTGAAGTATATTTTGTACCAGTTGGTGTGTTCCTCATCTGCAGAGCAAGATCAAAGGTTTTAGGACTTAAATTGCTTGATTTCATTGGAAGAGCTATTAAGAACACTATGCTTTGCTGTTGCTGTGTTGGTTTTCTCAAGACACAAGCCCTGTTTGTTCCCTGTGTTTTCAGCCAGCAGAGAAGCTGCTGCAGACACGTACCTGCTTTCTCCACTACTGACGTATATTTTTGTACCAGTTGGTGTGTTCCTCGTCTGCAAAGCAAGAGCAAATGTGTTAGGACCTAAATTGCTTGATTTCCATGGAAGAGCTCTGTAGAACACTATGCTTTGCTGTTGCTGTGTTGGTTTTCTCAAGACACAAGTCCTGTTGGTTGTCTGTGTTTGCAGCAAGCAGAGAAGCTGCTGCAGACACTTTCTTGCCCCTTTTCCACAAGTGAAGTATATTTTGTACCAGTTGGTGTATTCCTCGTCTGCAGAGCAAGAGCAAAGGTTTTAGGATCTAAATTACTTAATTTCCATGGAAAAGATATGTAGAACACTATGGTTTTCGGTTGCTGTTTTTGTTTTCTCAAGACACAAGCCCTGTTTGTTCTCTGTGTTTTCAGCAAGCAGAGAAGCTGCTGCAGACACTTTCTTGCCCCTTTTCTACAAGTGAAGTATATTTTGTACCAGTTGGTGTGTTCCTCATCTGCAGAGCAAGAGCAAAGGTTTTAGGACTTAAATTGCTTGATTTCATTGGAAGAGCTATTAAGAACACTATGCTTTGCTGTTGCTGTGTTGGTTTTCTCAAGACACAAGCCCTGTTTGTTCCCTGTGTTTTCAGCAAGCAGAGAAGCTCTTGAAGACACGTACATGCTTTCTCCAATACTGACGTATATTTTGTACCAGTTGGTGTGTTCCTCGTCTGCAAAGCAAGAGCAAATGTGTTAGGACCTAAATTGCTTGATTTCCATGGAAGAGCTCTGTAGAACACTATGCTTTGCTGTTGCTGTGTTGGTTTTCTCAAGACACAAGTCCTGTTGGTTGTCTGTGTTTGCAGCAAGCAGAGAAGCTGCTGCAGACACTTTCTTGCCCCTTTTCCACAAGTGAAGTATATTTTGTACCAGTTGGTGTATTCCTCGTCTGCAGAGCAAGAGCAAATATGTTAGGACCTAAATTGCTTGATTTCCATGGAAGAGCTCTGTAGAACACTATGCTTTGCTGTTGCTGTGTCGGTTTTCTCAAGAAACAAACCCTGTTTGTTCTCTGTACTTGCAGCGAGCAGAGAAGCTCTTGAAGACACGTACCTGCTTTCTCCACTACTGACGTATATTTTGTACCAGTTGGTGTATTCCTCGTCTGGAGAGCAGGAGCAAAGGTTTTAGGATCTAAATTGCTTGATTTCCTTGGAAGAGATATGTAGAACACTATGGTTTTCGGTTGCTGTGTTTGTTTTCTCAAGACACAAGCCTTGTTTGTTCCCTGTGTTTTCAGCAAGCAGAGAAGCTGCTGCAGACACTTTCTTGCTCCTTTTCCACTAGTGAAGTATATTTTGTACCAGTTTGTGTATTCCTCGTCTGCAGAGCAAGTGCAAAGGTTTTAGGATCTAAATTGCTTGTTTTCCATGGAAGAGCTATGTAGAACACTATGCTTTGCTGTTGCTGTGTTGGTTTTCTCAAGACACAAGTCCTGTTGGTTGTCTGTGTTTGCAGCAAGCAGAGAAGCTGCTGCAGACACTTTCTTGCCCCTTTTCCACAAGTGAAGTATATTTTGTACCAGTTGGTGTGTTCCTCATCTGCAGAGCAAGATCAAAGGTGTTAGGACTTAAACTGCTTGATTTCATTGGAAGAGCTATTAAGAACACTATGCTTTGCTGTTGCTGTGTTGGTTTTCTCAAGACACAAGCCCTGTTTGTTCCCTGTGTTTTCAGCAAGCAGAGAAGCTCTTGAAGACACGTACCTGCTTTCTCCACTACTGACGTATATTTTGTACCAGTTGGTGTGTTCCTCGTCTGCAAAGCAAGAGCAAATGTGTTAGGACCTAAATTGCTTGATTTCCATGGAAGAGCTCTGTAGAACACTATGCTTTGCTGTTGCTGTGTTGGTTTTCTCAAGACACAAGTCCTGTTGGTTGTCTGTGTTTGCAGCAAGCAGAGAAGCTGCTGCAGACACTTTCTTGCCCCTTTTCCACAAGTGAAGTATATTTTGTACCAGTTGGTGTATTCCTCGTCTGCAGAGCAAGAGCAAAGGTTTTAGGATCTAAATTGCTTAATTTCCATGGAAGAGATATGTAGAACACTATGGTTTTCGGTTGCTGTTTTTGTTTTCTCAAGACACAAGCCCTGTTTGTTCTCTGTGTTTTCAGCAAGCAGAGAAGCTGCTGCAGACACTTTCTTGCTCCTTTTCCACTAGTGAAGTATATTTTGTACCAGTTTGTGTATTCCTCGTCTGCAGAGCAAGAGCAAAGGTGTTAGGATCTAAATTGCTTGTTTTCCATGGAAGAGCTATGTAGAATACTATGCTTTGCTGTTGCTGTGTTGGTTTTCTCAAGACACAAGTCCTGTTGGTTGTCTGTGTTTGCAGCAAGCAGAGAAGCTGCTGCAGACACTTTCTTGCCCCTTTTCCACAAGTGAAGTATATTTTGTACCAGTTGGTGTGTTCCTCATCTGCAGAGCAAGATCAAAGGTTTTAGGACTTAAATTCCTTGATTTCATTGGAAGAGCTATTAAGAACACTATCTTTGCTGTTGCTGTGTTGGTTTTCTAAAGACACAAGCCCTGTTTGTTCCCTGTGTTTTCAGCAAGCAGAGAAGCTCTTGAAGACACGTACCTGCTTTCTCCAGTACTGACGTATATTTTGTACCAGTTGGTGTGTTCCTCGTTTGCAAAGCAAGAGCAAATGTGTTAGGACCTAAATTGCTTGATTTCCATGGAAGAGCTCTGTAGAACACTATGCTTTGCTGTTGCTGTGTCGGTTTTCTCAAGAAACAAACCCTGTTTGTTCTCTGTACTTGCAGCGAGCAGAGAAGCTCTTGAAGACACGTACCTGCTTTCTCCAGTACTGACGTATATTTTGTACCAGTTGGTGTATTCCTCGTCTGCAGAGCAAGAGCAAAGGTGTTAGGACCTAAACTGCTTAATTTCCTTGGAAGAGATATGTAGAACACTATGGTTTTCGGTTGCTGTGTTTGTTTTCTCAAGACACAAGCCCTGTTTGTTCTCTGTGTTTTCAGCAAGCAGAGAAGCTGCTGCAGACACTTTTTTTGCTCCTTTTCCACTAGTGAAGTATATTTTGTACCAGTTGGTGTATTCCTCGTCTGCAGAGCAAGAGCAAAGGTTTTAGGATCTAAATTGCTTGTTTTCCATGGAAGAGCTATGTAGAACACTATGCTTTGCTGTTGCTGTGTTGGTTTTCTCAAGACACAAGTCCTGTTGGTTGTCTGTGTTTGCAGCAAGCAGAGAAGCTGCTGCAGACACTTTCTTGCCCCTTTTCCACAAGTGAAGTATATTTTGTACCAGTTGGTGTGTTCCTCATCTGCAGAGCAAGATCAAAGGTGTTAGGACTTAAATTGCTTGATTTCATTGGAAGAGCTATTAAGAACACTATGCTTTGCTGTTGCTGTGTTGGTTTTCTAAAGACACAAGCCCTGTTTGTTCCCTGTGTTTTCAGCAAGCAGAGAAGGTCTTGAAGACACGTACCTGCTTTCTCCACTACTGACGTATATTTTGTACCAGTTGGTGTGTTCCTCGTCTGCAAAGCAAGAGCAAATGTGTTAGGACCTAAATTGCTTGATTTCCATGGAAGAGCTCTGTAGAACACTATGCTTTGCTGTTGCTGTGTTGGTTTTCTCAAGACACAAGTCCTGTTGGTTGTCTGTGTTTGCAGCAAGCAGAGAAGCTGCTGCAGACACTTTCTTGCCCCTTTTCCACAAGTGAAGTATTTTTTGTACCAGTTGGTGTATTCCTCGTCTGCAGAGCAAGAGCAAATATGTTAGGACTTAAATTGCTTGATTTCCATGGAAGAGCTCTGTAGAACACTATGCTTTGCTGTTGCTGTGTTGGTTTTCTCAAGACACAAGCCCTGTTGGTTGTCTGTGTTTTCAGCAAGTAGAGAAGCTGCTGCAAACAGTTTCTTGCCGCTTTTCCCCTACTGAAGTATATTTTGTACCAGTTGGTGTGTTCCTCGTCTGCAGAGCAAGATCAAAGGTTTTAGGACCTAAACTGCTTAATTTCCATGGTAGAACACTATGCTTTGCTGTTGCTGTGTCGGTTATCTCAAGAAACAAACCCTGTTTGTTCTCTGTGCTTGCAGCAAGCAGTGAAGCTCTTGAAGACACGTACCTGCTTTCTCCACTACTGACGTATATTTTGTACCAGTTGGTGTATTCCTCGTCTGCAGAGCAAGAGCAAAGGTGTTAGGACATAAAC
The DNA here is from genome assembly GCF_021018805.1 of Prinia subflava. Lineage (NCBI taxonomy): Eukaryota > Metazoa > Chordata > Aves > Passeriformes > Cisticolidae > Prinia > Prinia subflava. Next base: position 12,837 of record NW_026960653.1, on the reverse strand, counting down.
TGCTTAATTTCCATGGAAGATCTCTGTAGAACACTATAGTTTTCGGTTGCTGTGTTTGTTTTCTCAAGACACAAGCCCTGTTTGTTCCCTGTGTTTTCAGCAAGCAGAGAAGCTGCTGCAGACACTTTCTTGCCCCTTTTCCACAAGTGAAGTATATTTTGTACCAGTTGGTGTATTCCTCGTCTGCAGAGCAAGAGCAAAGGTTTTAGGATCTAAATTGCTTGTTTTCCATGGAAGAGCTATGTAGAACACTATGCTTTGCTGTTGCTGTGTTGGTTTTCTCAAGACACAAGTCCTGTTGGTTGTCTGTGTTTGCAGCAAGCAGAGAAGCTGCTGCAGACACTTTCTTGCCCCTTTTCCACAAGTGAAGTATATTTTGTACCAGTTGGTGTATTCCTCGTCTGCAGAGCAAGAGCAAAGGTGTTAGGACCTAAACTGCTTAATTTCCATGGAAGATCTCTGTAGAACACTATGGTTTTCGGTTGCTGTGTCGGTTTTCTCAAGACAAAAGCCCTGTTTTTTCTCTGTGTTTTCAGCAAGCAGAGAAGCTGCTGCAGACACTTTCTTGCTCCTTTTCCACTAGTGAAGTATATTTTGTACCAGTTGGTGTGTTCCTCGTCTGCAAAGCAAGATCAAAGGTTTTAGGCTCTAAATTGCTTGTTTTCCATGGAAGAGCTATTAAGAACACTATGCTTTGCTGTTGCTGTGTTGGTTTTCTCAAGACACAAGTCCTGTTTGTTCCCTGTGTTTTCAGCAAGCAGAGAAGCTGCTGCAGACACTTTCTTGCCCCTTTTCCACAAGTGAAGTATATTTTGTACCAGTTGGTGTATTCCTCGTCTGCAGAGCAAGAGCAAATATGTTAGGACCTAAATTGCTTGATTTCCATGGAAGAGCTCTGTAGAACACTATGCTTTGCTGTTGCTGTGTCGGTTTTCTAAAGAAACAAACCCTGTTTGTTCTCTGTACTTGCAGCGAGCAGAGAAGCTCTTGAAGACACGTACCTCCTTTCTCCAGTACTGACTTATATTTTGTACCAGTTGGTGTATTCCTTGTCTGGAGAGCACGAGCAAAGGTTTTAGGACCTAAATTGCTTGATTTCCTTGGAAGAGATATGTAGAACACTGTGCTTTGCTGTTGCTGTGTTGGTTTTCTCAAGACACAAGTCCTGTTGGTTGTCTGTGTTTGCAGCAAGCAGAGAAGCTGCTGCAGACACTTTCTTGCCCCTTTTCCACAAGTGAAGTATATTTTGTACCAGTTGGTGTATTCCTCGTCTGCAGAGAAAGAGCAAAGTTGTTAGGACCTAAACTGCTTAATTTCCATGGAAGAGATATGTAGAACACTATGGTTTTCGGTTGCTGTGTTGGTTTTCTCAAGACACAAGCCCTGTTTGTTCTCTGTGTTTTCAGCAAGCAGAGAAGCTGCTGCAGACACTTTGTTGCTCCTTTTCCACTAGTGAAGTATATTTTGTACCAGTTGGTGTATTCCTCGTCTGCAGAGCAAGAGCAAAGGTTTTACGATCTAAATTGCTTGTTTTCCATGGAAGAGCTATGTAGAATACTATGCTTTGCTGTTGCTGTGTTGGTTTTCTCAAGACACAAGTCCTGTTGGTTGTCTGTGTTTTCAGCAAGCAGAGAAGCTGCTGCAGACACTTTCTTGCCCCTTTTTCACAAGTGAAGTATATTTTGTACCAGTTGGTGTGTTCCTCATCTGCAGAGCAAGAGCAAAGGTGTTAGGACTTAAATTGCTTGATTTCATTGGAAGAGCTATTAAGAACACTATGCTTTGCTGTTGCTGTGTTGGTTTTCTCAAGACACAAGCCCTGTTTGTTCCCTGTGTTTTCAGCAAGCACAGAAGCTCTTGAAGACACGTACCTGCTTTCTCCACTACTGACGTATATTTTGTACCAGTTGGTGTGTTCCTCGTCTGCAAAGCAAGAGCAAATGTGTTAGGACCTAAATTGCTTGATTTCCATGGAAGAGCTATGTAGAACACTATGCTTTGCTGTTGCTGTGTTGGTTTTCTCAAGACACAAGTCCTGTTGGTTGTCTGTGTTTGCAGCAAGCAGAGAAGCTGCTGCAGACACTTTCTTGCCCCTTTTCCACAAGTGAAGTATATTTTGTACCAGTTGGTGTATTCCTCGTCTGCAGAGCAAGAGCAAATATGTTAGGACCTAAATTGCTTGATTTCCATGGAAGAGCTCTGTAGAACACTATGCTTTGCTGTTGCTGTGTCGGTTTTCTCAAGAAACAAACCCTGTTTGTTCACTGTACTTGCAGCGAGCAGAGAAGCTCTTGAAGACACGTACCTGCTTTCTCCACTACTGACGTATATTTTGTACCAGTTGGTGTATTCCTCGTCTGGAGAGCAGGAGCAAAGGTTTTAGGACCTAAATTGCTTGATTTCCTTGGAAGAGATATGTAGAACACTATGCTTTGCTGTTACTGTGTTGGTTTTCTCAAGACACAAGTCCTGTTGGTTGTATGTGTTTCCAGCGAGCAGAAAAGCTGCTGCAGACACTTTCTTGCTCCTTTTCCACAAGTGAAGTATATTTTGTACCAGTTGGTGTATTCCTCGTCTGCAGAGCAAGAGCAAAGGTTTTAGGATCTAAATTGCTTGTTTTCCATGGAAGAGCTATGTAGAACACTATGCTTTGCTGTTGCTGTGTTGGTTTTCTAAAGACACAAGCCCTGTTTGTTCCCTGTGTTTTCAGAAAGCACAGAAGCTCTTGAAGACACGTACCTGCTTTCTCCACTACTGACGTATATTTTGTACCAGTTGGTGTGTTCCTCGTCTGCAAAGCAAGAGCAAATGTGTTAGGACCTAAATTGCTTGATTTCCATGGAAGAGCTCTGTAGAACACTATGCTTTGCTGTTGCTGTGTTGGTTTTCTCAAGACACAAGTCCTGTTGGTTGTCTGTGTTTGCAGCAAGCAGAGAAGCTGCTGCAGACACTTTCTTGCCCCTTTTCCACAAGTGAAGTATATTTTGTACCAGTTGGTGTATTCCTCGTCTGCAGAGCAAGAGCAAATATGTTAGGACCTAAATTGCTTGATTTCCATGGAAGAGCTCTGTAGAACACTATGCTTTGCTGTTGCTGTGTCGGTTTTCTCAAGAAACAAACCCTGTTTGTTCTCTGTACTTGCAGCGAGCAGAGAAGCTCTTGAAGACACGTACCTGCTTTCTCCACTACTGACGTATATTTTGTACCAGTTGGTGTATTCCTCGTCTGCAGAGCAAGAGCAAAGGTGTTAGGACCTAAACAGCTTAATTTCCATGGAAGAGATATGTAGAACACTATGGTTTTCGGTTGCTGTGTTGGTTTTCTCAAGACACAAGTCCTGTTGGTTGTCTGTGTTTGCAGCAAGCAGAGAAGCTGCTGCAGACACTTTCTTGCCCCTTTTCCACAAGTGAAGTATATTTTGTACCAGTTGGTGTATTCCTCGTCTGCAGAGCAAGAGCAAATATGTTAGGACCTAAATTGTTTGATTTCCATGGAAGAGCTCTGTAGAACACTATGCTTTGCTGTTGCTGTGTCGGTTTTCTCAAGAAACAAACCCTGTTTGTTCTCTGTACTTGCAGCGAGCAGAGAAGCTCTTGAAGACACGCACCTCCTTTCTCCAGTACTGACGTATATTTTGTAAGAGTTGGTGTATTCCTTGTCTGGAGAGCAGGAGCAAAGGTTTTAGGACATAAATTGCTTGATTTCCTTGGAAGAGATATGTAGAACACTGTGCTTTGCTGTTACTGTGTTGGTTTTCTCAAGACACAAGTCCTGTTGGTTCTCTGTGTTTTCAGCAAGCAGAGAAGCTGCTGCAGACACTTTCTTGCTCCTTTTCCACTAGTGAAGTATATTTTGTACCAGTTGGTGTATTCCTCGCCTGCAGAGCAAGAGCAAAGGTTTTACGTTCTAAATTGCTTGTTTTCCATGGAAGAGCTATGTAGAATACTATGCTTTGCTGTTGCTGTGTTGGTTTTCTCAAGACACAAGCCCTGTTTGTTCCCTGTGTTTTCAGCAAGCAGAGAAGCTCTTTAAGACACGTACCTGCTTTCTCCACTACTGACGTATATTTTGTACCAGTTGGTGTGTTCCTCGTCTGCAAAGCAAGAGCAAATGTGTTAGGACCTAAATTGCTTGTTTTCCATGGAAGAGCTCTGTAGAACAGTATGCTTTGCTGTTGCTGTGTTGGTTTTCTCAAGACACAAGTCCTGTTGGTTGTCTGTGTTTGCAGCAAGCAGAGAAGCTGCTGCAGACACTTTCTTGCCCCTTTTCCACAAGTGAAGTATATTTTGTACCAGTTGGTGTATTCCTCGTCTGCAGAGCAAGAGCAAATATGTTAGGACCTAAATTGCTTGATTTCCATGGAAGAGCTCTGTAGAACACTATGCTTTGCTGTTGCTGTGTCGGTTTTCTCAAGAAACAAACCCTGTTTGTTCTCTGTACTTGCAGCGAGCAGAGAAGCTCTTGAAGACACGTACCTGCTTTCTCCACTACTGACGTATATTTTGTACCAGTTGGTGTATTCCTCGTCTGCAGAGCAAGAGCAAAGGTGTTAGGACCTAAACAGCTTAATTTCCATGGAAGAGATATGTAGAACACTATGGTTTTCGGTTGCTGTGTTGGTTTTCTCAAGACACAAGTCCTGTTGGTTGTCTGTGTTTGCAGCAAGCAGAGAAGCTGCTGCAGACACTTTCTTGCCCCTTTTCCACAAGTGAAGTATATTTTGTACCAGTTGGTGTATTCCTCGTCTGCAGAGCAAGAGCAAATATGTTAGGACCTAAATTGTTTGATTTCCATGGAAGAGCTCTGTAGAACACTATGCTTTGCTGTTGCTGTGTCGGTTTTCTCAAGAAACAAACCCTGTTTGTTCTCTGTACTTGCAGCGAGCAGAGAAGCTCTTGAAGACACGCACCTCCTTTCTCCAGTACTGACGTATATTTTGTAAGAGTTGGTGTATTCCTTGTCTGGAGAGCAGGAGCAAAGGTTTTAGGACATAAATTGCTTGATTTCCTTGGAAGAGATATGTAGAACACTGTGCTTTGCTGTTACTGTGTTGGTTTTCTCAAGACACAAGTCCTGTTGGTTCTCTGTGTTTTCAGCAAGCAGAGAAGCTGCTGCAGACACTTTCTTGCTCCTTTTCCACTAGTGAAGTATATTTTGTACCAGTTGGTGTATTCCTCGCCTGCAGAGCAAGAGCAAAGGTTTTACGTTCTAAATTGCTTGTTTTCCATGGAAGAGCTATGTAGAATACTATGCTTTGCTGTTGCTGTGTTGGTTTTCTCAAGACACAAGCCCTGTTTGTTCCCTGTGTTTTCAGCAAGCAGAGAAGCTCTTTAAGACACGTACCTGCTTTCTCCACTACTGACGTATATTTTGTACCAGTTGGTGTGTTCCTCGTCTGCAAAGCAAGAGCAAATGTGTTAGGACCTAAATTGCTTGTTTTCCATGGAAGAGCTCTGTAGAACAGTATGCTTTGCTGTTGCTGTGTTGGTTTTCTCAAGACACAAGTCCTGTTGGTTGTCTGTGTTTGCAGCAAGCAGAGAAGCTGCTGCAGACACTTTCTTGCCCCTTTTCCACAAGTGAAGTATATTTTGTACCAGTTGGTGTATTCCTCGTCTGCAGAGCAAGAGCAAATATGTTAGGACCTAAATTGCTTGATTTCCATGGAAGAGCTCTGTAGAACACTATGCTTTGCTGTTGCTGTGTCGGTTTTCTCAAGAAACAAGCCCTGTTTGTTCTCTGTACTTGCAGCAAGCAGAGAAGCTCTTGAAGACACGTACCTGCTTTCTCCACTACTGACGTATATTTTGTACCAGTTGGTGTTTTCCTCGTCTGGAGAGCAGGAGCAAAGGTTTTAGGACCTAAATTGCTTGATTTCCTTGGAAGAGATATGTAGAACACTGTGCTTTGCTGTTACTGTGTTGGTTTTCTCAAGACACAAGTCCTGTTGGTTGTATGTGTTTCCAGCGAGCAGAAAAGCTGCTGCAGACACTTTCTTGCCCCTTTTCCACAAGTGAAGTATATTTTGTACCAGTTGGTGTATTCCTCGTCTGCAGAGCAAGAGCAAAGGTGTTAGGACCTAAACTGCTTAATTTCCATGGAAGAGATATGTAGAACACTATGGTTTTCGGTTGCTGTGTTGGTTTTCTCAAGACACAAGCCCTGTTTGTTCCCTGTGTTTTCAGCAAGCACAGAAGCTCTTGAAGACACGTACCTGCTTTCTCCAGTACTGACGTATATTTTGTACCAGTTGGTGTGTTCCTCGTCTGCAAAGCAAGAGCAAATGTGTTAGGACCTAAATTGCTTGATTTCCATGGAAGAGCTCTGTGGAACACTATGCTTTGCTGTTGCTGTGTTGGTTTTCTCAAGACACAAGTCCTGTTGGTTGTCTGTGTTTGCAGCAAGCAGAGAAGCTGCTGCAGACACTTTCTTGCCCCTTTTCCACAAGTGAAGTATATTTTGTACCAGTTGGTGTATTCCTCGTCTGCAGAGCAAGAGCAAATATGTTAGGACCTAAATTGCTTGATTTCCATGGAAGAGCTCTGTAGAACACTATGCTTTGCTGTTGCTGTGTCGGTTTTCTCAAGAAACAAACCCTGTTTGTTCTCTGTACTTGCAGCGAGCAGAGAAGCTCTTGAAGACACGTACCTGCTTTCTCCACTACTGACGTATATTTTGTACCAGTTTGTGTATTCCTCGTCTGGAGAGCAGGAGCAAAGGTTTTAGGACCTAAATTGCTTGATTTCCTTGGAAGAGATATGTAGAACACTGTGCTTTGCTGTTACTGTGTTGGTTTTCTCAAGACTCAAGTGCTGTTTGTTGTCTGTGTTTGCAGCAAGCAGAAAAGCTGCTGCAGACACTTTCTTGCCCCTTTTCCACAAGTGAAGTATATTTTGTACCAGTTGGTGTATTCCTCATCTGCAAAGCAAGAGCAAATGTGTTAGGACCTAAATTGCTTGATTTCCATGGAAGAGCTCTGTAGAACACTATGCTTTGCTGTTGCTGTGTTGGTTTTCTCAAGACACAAGTCCTGTTGGTTGTCTGTGTTTGCAGCAAGCAGAAAAGCTGCTGCAGACACTTTCTTGCCCCTTTTCCACAAGTGAAGTATATTTTGTACCAGTTGGTGTATTCCTCGTCTGCAGAGCAAGAGCAAAGGTGTTAGGACCTAAACTGCTTAATTTCCATGGAAGAGATATGTAGAACACTATGGTTTTCGGTTGCTGTGTTTGTTTTCTCAAGACACAAGCTCTGTTTGTTCTCTGTGTTTTCAGCAAGCAGAGAAGCTGCTGCAGACACTTTCTTGCCCCTTTTCCACAAGTGAAGTATATTTTGTACCAGTTGGTGTATTCCTCGTCTGCAGAGCAAGAGCAAATATGTTAGGACCTAAATTGCTTGATTTCCATGGAAGAGCTATATAGAACACTATGCTTTGCTGTTGCTGTGTCGGTTTTCTCAAGAAAGAAATCCTGTTGGTTCTCTGTACTTCCAGCGAGCAGAGAAGCTCTTGAAGACAAGTACCTGCTTTCTCCACTACTGACGTATATTTTGTACCAGTTTGTGTATTCCTCGTCTGCAGAGCAGGAGCAAAGGTTTTAGGACCTAAATTGCTTGATTTCCTTGGAAGAGATATTTAGAACACTGTGCTTTGCTGTTAGTGTGTTGGTTTTCTAAAGACACAAGCCCTGTTTGTTCCCTGTGTTTTCAGCAAGCAGAGAAGCTGCTGCAGACACTTTCTTGCCCCTTTTCCACTAGTGAAGTATATTTTGTACCAGTTGGTGTATTCCTCGTCTGAAGAGCAAGAGCAAAGGTTTTAGGATCTAAATTGCTTGATTTCCATGGAAGAGCTATGTAGAACACTATGCTTTGCTGTTGCTGTGTTGGTTTTCTCAAGACACAAGTCCTGTTGGTTGTCTGTGTTTGCAGCAAGCAGAGAAGCTGCTGCAGACACTTTCTTGCCCCTTTTCCACAAGTGAAGTATATTTTGTACCAGTTGGTGTATTCCTCGTCTGCAGAGCAAGAGCAAAGGTTTTAGGATCTAAATTGCTTGTTTTTCATGGAAGAGCTATGTAGAACACTATGCTTTGCTGTTGCTGTGTTGGTTTTCTCAAGACACAAGTCCTGTTGGTTGTCTGTGTTTGCAGCAAGCAGAGAAGCTGCTGCAGACACTTTCTTGCCCCTTTTCCACAAGTGAAGTATATTTTGTACCAGTTGGTGTATTCCTCGTCTGCAGAGCAAGAGCAAATGTGTTAGGACCTAAATTGCTTGATTTCATTGGAAGAGCTATTAAGAACACTATGCTTTGCTGTTGCTGTGTTGGTTTTCTCAAGACACAAGCCCTGTTTGTTCCCTGTGTTTTCAGCAAGCAGAGAAGCTCTTGAAGACACGTACCTGCTTTCTCCAGTACTGACGTATATTTTGTACCAGTTGGTGTGTTCCTCGTCTGCAAAGCAAGAGCAAATGTGTTAGGACCTAAATTGCTTGATTTCCATGGAAGAGCTCTGTAGAACACTATGCTTTGCTGTTGCTGTGTTGGTTTTCTCAAGACACAAGTCCTGTTGGTTGTCTGTGTTTGCAGCAAGCAGAGAAGCTGCTGCAGACACTTTCTTGCCCCTTTTCCACAAGTGAAGTATATTTTGTACCAGTTGGTGTGTTCCTCGTCTGCAAAGCAAGAGCAAATATGTTAGGACCTAAATTGCTTGATTTCCATGGAAGAGCTCTGTAGAACACTATGCTTTGCTTTTGCTGTGTCGGTTTTCTCAAGAAACAAATCCTGTTTGTTCTCTGTGCTTGCAGCAAGCAGAGAAGCTCTTGAAGACACGTACCTGCTTTCTCCAGTACTGACGTATATTTTGTACCAGTTGGTGTATTCCTCGTCTGGAGAGCAAGAGCAAAGGTGTTAGGACCTAAACTGCTTAATTTCCTTGGAAGAGATATGTAGAACACTATGGTTTTCGGTTGCTGCGTTTGTTTTCTCAAGACACAAGCCCTGTTTGTTCTCTGTGTTTTCAGCAAGCAGAGAAGCTGCTGCAGACACTTTCTTGCTCCTTTTCCACTAGTGAAGTATATTTTGTACCAGTTGGTGTATTCCTCGTCTGCAGAGCAAGAGCAAAGGTTTTAGGATCTAAATTGCTTGTTTTCCATGGAAGAGCTATGTAGAACACTATGCTTTGCTGTTGCTGTGTCGGTTTTCTCAAGAAACAAACCCTGTTTGTTCTCTGTACTTGCAGCGAGCAGAGAAGCTCTTGAAGACACGTACCTGCTTTCTCCACTACTGACGTATATTTTGTACCAGTTGGTGTATTCCTCGTCTGGAGAGCAGGAGCAAAGGTTTTAGGACCTAAATTGCTTGATTTCCTTGGAAGAGATATGTAGAACACTGTGCTTTGCTGTTACTGTGTTGGTTTTCTCAAGACACAAGTCCTGTTGGTTGTCTGTGTTTGCAGCAAGCAGAGAAGGTGCTGCAGACACTTTCTTGCCCCTTTTCCACAAGTGAAGTATATTTTGTACCAGTTGGTGTATTCCTCGTCTGCAGAGCAAGTGCAAAGGTTTTAGGATCTAAATTGCTTGTTTTCCATGGAAGAGCTATGTAGAACACTATGCTTTGCTGTTGCTGTGTTGGTTTTCTCAAGACACAAGCCCTGTTGGTTGTCTGTGTTTGCAGCAAGCAGAGAAGCTGCTGCAGACACTTTCTTGCCCCTTTTCCACAAGTGAAGTATATTTTGTACCAGTTGGTGTATTCCTCGTCTGCAGAGCAAGAGCAAAGGTGTTAGGACCTAAACTGCTTAATTTCCTTGGAAGAGATATGTAGAACACTATGGTTTTCGGTTGCTGTGTTTGTTTTCTCAAGACACAAGCCCTGTTTGTTCTCTGTGTTTACAGCAAGCAGAGAAGCTGCTGCAGACACTTTCTTGCTCCTTTTCCACTAGTGAAGTATATTTTGTACCAGTTTGTGTATTCCTCGTCTGCAGAGCAAGTGCAAAGGTTTTAGGATCTAAATTGCTTGATTTCCATGGAAGAGCTATTAAGAACACTATGCTTTGCTGTTGCTGTGTTGGTTTTCTCAAGACACAAGTCCTGTTAGTTGTCTGTGTTTGCAGCAAGCAGAGAAGCTGCTGCAGACACTTTCTTGCCCCTTTTCCACAAGTGTAGTATATTTTGTACCAGTTGGTGTGTTCCTCATCTGCAGAGCAAGATCAAAGGTGTTAGGACTTAAATTGCTTGATTTCATTGGAAGAGCTATTAAGAACACTATGCTTTGCTGTTGCTGTGTTGGTTTTCTCAAGACACAAGCCCTGTTTGTTCCCTGTGTTTTCAGCAAGCAGAGAAGCTGCTGCAGACACGTACCTGCTTTCTCCACTACTGACGTATATTTTGTACCAGTTGGTGTGTTCCTCGTCTGCAAAGCAAGAGCAAATGTGTTAGGACCTAAACTGCTTGATTTCCATGGAAGAGATATGTAGAACACTATGGTTTTCGGTTGCTGTGTTTGTTTTCTCAAGACACAAGCCCTGTTTTTTCTCTGTGTTTTCAGCAAGCAGAGAAGCTGCTGCAGACACTTTCTTGCTCCTTTTCCACTAGTGAAGTATATTTTGTACCAGTTGGTGTGTTCCTCGTCTGCAGAGCAAGAGCAAAGGTTTTAGGATCTAAATTGCTTGTTTTCCATGGAAGAGCTATGTAGAACACTATGCTTTTGGTTGCTGTGTTGGTTTTCTCAAGACACAAGCCCTGGTTGTTCCCTGTGTTTTCAGCAAGCAGAGAAGCTGCTGCAGACACTTTCTTGCCCCTTTTCCACAAGTGAAGTATATTTTGTACCAGTTGGTGTATTCCTCGTCTGCAGAGCAAGAGCAAAGGTGTTAGGACCTAAACAGCTTAATTTCCATGGAAGAGATATGTAGAACACTATGGTTTTCGGTTGCTGTGTTGGTTTTCTCAAGACACAAGCTCTGTTTGTTATCTGTGTTTTCAGCAAGCAGAGAAGCTGCTGCAGACAGTTTCTTGCCCCTTTTCCACAAGTGAAGTATATTTTGTACCAGTTTGTGTATTCCTCGTCTGCAGAGCAAGAGCAAATATGTTAGGACCTAAATTGCTTGATTTCCATGGAAGAGCTATATAGAACACTATGCTTTGCTGTTGCTGTGTCGGTTTTCTCAAGAAAGAAATCCTGTTGGTTCTCTGTACTTCCAGCGAGCAGAGAAGCTCTTGAAGACAAGTACCTGCTTTCTCCACTACTGACGTATATTTTGTACCAGTTTGTGTATTCCTCGTCTGCAGAGCAGGAGCAAAGGTTTTAGGACCTAAATTGCTTGATTTCCTTGGAAGAGACATTTAGAACACTGTGCTTTGCTGTTACTGTGTTGGTTTTCTAAAGACACAAGCCCTGTTTGTTCCCTGTGTTTTCAGCAAGCAGAGAAGCTGCTGCAGACACTTTCTTGCCCCTTTTCCACTAGTGAAGTATATTTTGTACCAGTTGGTGTATTCCTCGTCTGAAGAGCAAGAGCAAAGGTTTTAGGATCTAAATTGCTTGTTTTCCATGGAAGAGCTCTGTAGAACACTATGGTTTTCGGTTGCTGTGTTGGTTTTCTCAAGACACAAGCCCTGTTTGTTCTCTGTGTTTTCAGCAAGCAGAGAAGCTGCTGCAGACACTTTGTTGCTCCTTTTCCACTAGTGAAGTATATTTTGTACCAGTTGGTGTATTCCTCGTCTGCAGAGCAAGAGCAAAGGTTTTACGATCTAAATTGCTTGTTTTCCATGGAAGAGCTATGTAGAATACTATGCTTTGCTGTTGCTGTGTTGGTTTTCTCAAGACACAAGTCCTGTTGGTTGTCTGTGTTTGCAGCAAGCAGAGAAGCTGCTGCAGACACTTTCTTGCCCCTTTTCCACAAGTGAAGTATATTTTGTACCAGTTGGTGTATTCCTCGTCTGCAGAGCAAGAGCAAAGGTTTTAGGATCTAAATTGCTTGTTTTTCATGGAAGAGCTATGTAGAACACTATGCTTTGCTGTTGCTGTGTTGGTTTTCTCAAGACACAAGTCCTGTTGGTTGTCTGTGTTTGCAGCAAGCAGAGAAGCTGCTGCAGACACTTTCTTGCCCCTTTTCCACAAGTGAAGTATATTTTGTACCAGTTGGTGTATTCCTCGTCTGCAGAGCAAGAGCAAATGTGTTAGGACCTAAATTGCTTGATTTCATTGGAAGAGCTATTAAGAACACTATGCTTTGCTGTTGCTGTGTTGGTTTTCTCAAGACACAAGCCCTGTTTGTTCCCTGTGTTTTCAGCAAGCAGAGAAGCTCTTGAAGACACGTACCTGCTTTCTCCAGTACTGACGTATATTTTGTACCAGTTGGTGTGTTCCTCGTCTGCAAAGCAAGAGCAAATGTGTTAGGACCTAAATTGCTTGATTTCCATGGAAGAGCTCTGTAGAACACTATGCTTTGCTGTTGCTGTGTTGGTTTTCTCAAGACACAAGTCCTGTTGGTTGTCTGTGTTTGCAGCAAGCAGAGAAGCTGCTGCAGACACTTTCTTGCCCCTTTTCCACAAGTGAAGTATATTTTGTACCAGTTGGTGTGTTCCTCGTCTGCAAAGCAAGAGCAAATATGTTAGGACCTAAATTGCTTGATTTCCATGGAAGAGCTCTGTAGAACACTATGCTTTGCTTTTGCTGTGTCGGTTTTCTCAAGAAACAAATCCTGTTTGTTCTCTGTGCTTGCAGCAAGCAGAGAAGCTCTTGAAGACACGTACCTGCTTTCTCCAGTACTGACGTATATTTTGTACCAGTTGGTGTATTCCTCGTCTGGAGAGCAAGAGCAAAGGTGTTAGGACCTAAACTGCTTAATTTCCATGGAA
>NW_026960652.1:0-81402 GCF_021018805.1 Prinia subflava | reverse complement strand
TTTTCTAAAGACACAAACCCTGTTTGTTCCCTGTGTTTTCAGCAAGCAGAGAAGCTGCTGCAGACACTTTCTTGCCCCTTTTCCACAAGTGAAGTATATTTTGTACCAGTTGGTGTATTCCTTGTCTGCAGAGCAAGAGCAAAGGTTTTAGGACCTAAATTGCTTGATTTCCTTGGAAGAGATATGTAGAACACTGTGCTTTGCTGTTGCTGTGTTGGTTTTCTCAAGACACAAACCCTGTTTGTTCCCTGTGTTTTCAGCAAGCAGAGAAGCTGCTGCAGACACTTTCTTGCCCCTTTTCCACAAGTGAAGTATATTTTGTACCAGTTGGTGTATTCCTCGTCTGCAGAGCAAGAGCAAAGGTTTTAGGATCTAAATTGCTTGTTTTCCATGGAAGAGCTCTGTAGAACACTATGCTTTGCTGTTGCTGTGTTGGTTTTCTCAAGACACAAGTCCTGTTGGTTGTCTGTGTTTTCAGCAAGCAGAGAAGCTGCTGCAGACACTTTCTTGCCCCTTTTTCACAAGTGAAGTATATTTTGTACCAGTTGGTGTGTTCCTCGTCTGCAGAGACGGATCAAAGGTTTTAGGACCTAAATTGCTTGATTTCATTGGAAGAGCTATTAAGAACACTATGCTTTGCTGTTGCTGTGTTGGTTTTCTAAACACACAAGCCCTGTTTGTTCCCTGTGGTTTCAGCAAGCAGAGAAGCTCTTGAAGACACGTACCTGCTTTCTCCACTACTGACGTATATTTTGTACCAGTTGGTGTGTTCCTCGTCTGCAAAGCAAGAGCAAAGGTTTTAGGACTAAAATTGCTTGATTTCCATGGAAGAGCTCTGTAGAACACTATGCTTTGCTGTTACTGTGTTGGTTTTCTCAAGACACAAGTCTTGTTGGTTGTATGTGTTTCCAGCGAGCAGAAAAGCTGCTGCAGACACTTTCTTGCCCCTTTTCCACAAGTGAAGTATATTTTGTACCAGTTGGTGTATTCCTCTTCTGCAGAGCAAGAGCAAAGGTTTTAGGATCTAAATTGCTTGTTTTCCATGGAAGAGCTCTGTAGAACACTATGCTTTGCTGTTGCTGTGTTGGTTTTCTCAAGACACAAGTCCTGTTGGTTGTCTGTGTTTGCAGCAAGCAGAGAAGCTGCTGCAGACACTTTCTTGCCCCTTTTCCACAAGTGAAGTATATTTTGTACCAGTTGGTGTGTTCCTCGTCTGCAAAGCAAGAGCAAATGTGTTAGGACCTAAATTGCTTGATTTCCATGGAAGAGCTCTGTAGAACACTATGCTTTGCTGTTGCTGTGTTGCTTTTCTCAAGAAACAAACCCTGTTTGTTCTCTGTACTTGCAGCGAGCAGAGAAGCTCTTGAAGACACGTACCTGCTTTCTCCACTACTGACGTATATTTTGTACCAGTTGGTGTATTCCTCGTCTGGAGAGCAGGAGCAAAGGTTTTAGGACCTAAATTGCTTGATTTCCTTGGAAGAGATATGTAGAACACTGTGCTTTGCTGTTGCTGTGTTGGTTTTCCCAAGACACAAACCCTGTTTGTTCCCTGTGTTTTCAGCAAGCAGAGAAGCTGCTGCAGACACTTTCTTGCCCCTTTTCCACAAGTGAAGTATATTTTGTACCAGTTGGTGTATTCCTCGTCTGCAGAGCAAGAGCAAAGGTTTTAGGATCTAAATTGCTTGTTTTCCATGGAAGAGCTATGTAGAACACTATGCTTTGCTGTTGCTGTGTTGGTTTTCTAAAGACACAAACCCTGTTTGTTCCCTGTGTTTTCAGCAAGCAGAGAAGCTGCTGCAGACACTTTCTTGCCCCTTTTCCACAAGTGAAGTATATTTTGTACCAGTTGGTGTATTCCTTGTCTGCAGAGCAAGAGCAAAGGTTTTAGGACCTAAATTGCTTGATTTCCTTGGAAGAGATATGTAGAACACTGTGCTTTGCTGTTGCTGTGTTGGTTTTCTCAAGACACAAACCCTGTTTGTTCCCTGTGTTTTCAGCAAGCAGAGAAGCTGCTGAAGACACTTTCTTGCCCCTTTTCCACAAGTGAAGTATATTTTGTACCAGTTGGTGTATTCCTCGTCTGCAGAGCAAGAGCAAAGGTTTTAGGATCTAAATTGCTTGTTTTCCATGGAAGAGCTATGTAGAACACTATGCTTTGCTGTTGCTGTGTTGGTTTTCTCAAGACACAAACCCTGTTTGTTCCCTGTGTTTTCAGCAAGCAGAGAAGCTGCTGCAGACACTTTCTTGCCCCTTTTTCACAAGTGAAGTATATTTTGTACCAGTTGGTGTGTTCCTCGTCTGCAAAGCAAGAGCAAAGGTTTTAGGACTTAAATTGCTTGATTTCCATGGAAGAGATATGTAGAACACTGTGCTTTGCTGTTGCTGTGTTGGTTTTCTCAAGACACAAACCCTGTTTGTTCCCTGTGTTTTCAGCAAGCAGAGAAGCTGCTGCAGACACTTTCTTGCCCCTTTTCCACTAGTGAAGTATATTTTGTACCAGTTGGTGTATTCCTCGTCTGCAGAGCAAGAGCAAAGGTGTTAGGACCTAAATTGCTTGATTTCCATGGAAGAGCTCTGTAGAACACTATGCTTTGCTGTTGCTGTGTCGGTTTTCTCAAGAAACAAACCCTGTTTGTTCTCTGTACTTGCAGCGAGCAGAGAAGCTCTTGAAGACACGTACCTGCTTTCTCCACTACTGACGTATATTTTGTACCAGTTGGTGTGTTCCTCGTCTGCAGAGCAAGAGCAAAGGTTTTAGGATCTAAATTGCTTGTTTTCCATGGAAGAGCTATGTAGAACACTGTGCTTTGCTGTTGCTGTGTTGGTTTTCTAAAGACACAAACCTTGTTAGTTGTATGTGTTTCCAGCCAGCAGAGAAGCTGCTGCAGACACTTTCTTGCTCCTTTTCCACTAGTGAAGTATATTTTGTACCAGTTGGTGTATTCCTCGTCTGGAGCGCAGGAGCAAAGGTTTTAGGACCTAAATTGCTTGATTTCCTTGGAAGAGATATGTAGAACACTGTGCTTTGCTGTTGCTGTGTTGGTTTTCTCAAGACACAAACCCTGTTTGTTCCCTGTGTTTTCAGCAAGCAGAGAAGCTGCTGCAGACACTTTCTTGCCCCTTTTCCACAAGTGAAGTATATTTTGTACCAGTTGGTGTATTCCTCGTCTGCAGAGCAAGAGCAAAGGTTTTAGGATCTAAATTGCTTGTTTTCCATGGAAGAGCTATGTAGAACACTATGCTTTGCTGTTGCTGTGTTGGTTTTCTAAAGACACAAACCCTGTTTGTTCCCTGTGTTTTCAGCAAGCAGAGAAGCTGCTGCAGACACTTTCTTGCCCCTTTTCCACAAGTGAAGTATATTTTGTACCAGTTGGTGTATTCCTTGTCTGCAGAGCAAGAGCAAAGGTTTTAGGACCTAAATTGCTTGATTTCCTTGGAAGAGATATGTAGAACACTGTGCTTTGCTGTTGCTGTGTTGGTTTTCTCAAGACACAAACCCTGTTTGTTCCCTGTGTTTTCAGCAAGCAGAGAAGCTGCTGCAGACACTTTCTTGCCCCTTTTCCACAAGTGAAGTATATTTTGTACCAGTTGGTGTATTCCTCGTCTGCAGAGCAAGAGCAAAGTTTTAGGATCTAAATTGCTTGTTTTCCATGGAAGAGCTATGTAGAAC
This sequence comes from Prinia subflava, assembly GCF_021018805.1. Classification (NCBI taxonomy): domain Eukaryota; kingdom Metazoa; phylum Chordata; class Aves; order Passeriformes; family Cisticolidae; genus Prinia; species Prinia subflava. The sequence goes on along the minus strand of NW_026960652.1, from coordinate 77,729 downwards.
ACTATGCTTTGCTGTTGCTGTGTTGGTTTTCTCAAGACACAAGCCCTGTTTGTTCTCTGTGTTTTCAGCAAGCAGAGAAGCTGCTGCAGACACTTTCTTGCTCCTTTTCCACTAGTGAAGTATATTTTGTACCAGTTTGTGTATTCCTCGTCTGCAGAGCAAGAGCAAAGGTTTTAGGATCTAAATTGCTTGTTTTCCATGGAAGAGCTCTGTAGAACACTATGCTTTGCTGTTGCTGTGTTGGTTTTCTAAAGACACAAGTCCTGTTGGTTGTCTGTGTTTGCAGCAAGCAGAGAAGCTGCTGCAGACACTTTCTTGCCCCTTTTTCACAAGTGAAGTATATTTTGTACCAGTTGGTGTGTTCCTCGTCTGCAGAGACGGATCAAAGGTTTTAGGACCTAAATTGCTTGATTTCATTGGAAGAGCTATTAAGAACACTATGCTTTGCTGTTGCTGTGTTGGTTTTCTAAACACACAAGCCCTGTTTGTTCCCTGTGTTTTCAGCAAGCAGAGAAGCTCTTGAAGACACGTACCTGCTTTCTCCACTACTGACGTATATTTTGTACCAGTTGGTGTGTTCCTCGTCTGCAAAGCAAGAGCAAAGGTTTTAGGACTAAAATTGCTTGATTTCCATGGAAGAGCTCTGTAGAACACTATGCTTTGCTGTTACTGTGTTGGTTTTCTCAAGACACAAGTCTTGTTGGTTGTATGTGTTTCCAGCGAGCAGAAAAGCTGCTGCAGACACTTTCTTGCCCCTTTTCCACAAGTGAAGTATATTTTGTACCAGTTGGTGTATTCCTCTTCTGCAGAGCAAGAGCAAAGGTTTTAGGATCTAAATTGCTTGTTTTCCATGGAAGAGCTCTGTAGAACACTATGCTTTGCTGTTGCTGTGTTGGTTTTCTCAAGACACAAGTCCTGTTGGTTGTCTGTGTTTGCAGCAAGCAGAGAAGCTGCTGCAGACACTTTCTTGCCCCTTTTCCACAAGTGAAGTATATTTTGTACCAGTTGGTGTGTTCCTCGTCTGCAAAGCAAGAGCAAATGTGTTAGGACCTAAATTGCTTGATTTCCATGGAAGAGCTCTGTAGAACACTATGCTTTGCTGTTGCTGTGTTGGTTTTCTCAAGAAACAAACCCTGTTTGTTCTCTGTACTTGCAGCGAGCAGAGAAGCTCTTGAAGACACGTACCTGCTTTCTCCACTACTGACGTATATTTTGTACCAGTTGGTGTATTCCTCGTCTGGAGAGCAGGAGCAAAGGTTTTAGGACCTAAATTGCTTGATTTCCTTGGAAGAGATATGTAGAACACTGTGCTTTGCTGTTGCTGTGTTGGTTTTCTCAAGACACAAACCCTGTTTGTTCCCTGTGTTTTCAGCAAGCAGAGAAGCTGCTGCAGACACTTTCTTGCCCCTTTTTACAAGTGAAGTATATTTTGTACCAGTTGGTGTATTCCTCGTCTGGAGAGCAGGAGCAAAGGTTTTAGGACCTAAATTGCTTGATTTCCTTGGAAGAGATATGTAGAACACTGTGCTTTGCTGTTACTGTGTTGGTTTTCTCAAGACACAAGTCCTGTTGGTTGTCTGTGTTTGCAGCAAGCAGAGAAGCTGCTGCAGACACTTTCTTGCCCCTTTTTCACAAGTGAAGTATATTTTGTACCAGTTGGTGTGTTCCTCGTCTGCAGAGACGGATCAAAGGTTTTAGGACCTAAATTGCTTGATTTCATTGGAAGAGCTATTAAGAACACTATGCTTTGCTGTTGCTGTGTTGGTTTTCTAAAGACACAAGCCCTGTTTGTTCCCTGTGTTTTCAGCAAGCAGAGAAGCTCTTGAAGACACGTACCTGCTTTCTCCACTACTGACGTATATTTTGTACCAGTTGGTGTGTTCCTCGTCTGCAAAGCAAGAGCAAAGGTTTTAGGACTAAAATTGCTTGATTTCCATGGAAGAGCTCTGTAGAACACTATGCTTTGCTGTTACTGTGTTGGTTTTCTCAAGACACAAGTCTTGTTGGTTGTATGTGTTTCCAGCGAGCAGAAAAGCTGCTGCAGACACTTTCTTGCCCCTTTTCCACAAGTGAAGTATATTTTGTACCAGTTGGTGTGTTCCTCGTCTGCAAAGCAAGAGCAAAGGTTTTAGGACTTAAATTGCTTGATTTCCATGGAAGAGATATGTAGAACACTGTGCTTTGCTGTTGCTGTGTTGGTTTTCTCAAGACACAAACCCTGTTTGTTCCCTGTGTTTTCAGCAAGCAGAGAAGCTGCTGCAGACACTTTCTTGCCCCTTTTCCACAAGTGAAGTATATTTTGTACCAGTTGGTGTATTCCTCGTCTGCAGAGCAAGAGCAAAGGTTTTAGGATCTAAATTGCTTGTTTTCCATGGAAGAGCTATGTAGAACACTATGCTTTGCTGTTGCTGTGTTGGTTTTCTAAAGACACAAACCCTGTTTGTTCTCTGTGTTTTCAGCAAGCAGAGAAGCTGCTGCAGACACTTTCTTGCTCCTTTTCCACTAGTGAAGTATATTTTGTACCAGTTGGTGTATTCCTCGTCTGGAGAGCAGGAGCCAAGGTTTTAGGACCTAAATTGCTTGATTTCCTTGGAAGAGATATGTAGAACACTGTGCTTTGCTGTTGCTGTGTTGGTTTTCTCAAGACACAAACCCTGTTTGTTCCCTGTGTTTTCAGCAAGCAGAGAAGCTGCTGCAGACACTTTCTTGCCCCTTTTCCACAAGTGAAGTATATTTTGTACCAGTTGGTGTATTCCTCGTCTGCAGAGCAAGAGCAAAGGTTTTAGGATCTAAATTGCTTGTTTTCCATGGAAGAGCTATGTAGAACACTATGCTTTGCTGTTGCTGTGTTGGTTTTCTAAAGACACAAACCCTGTTTGTTCCCTGTGTTTTCAGCAAGCAGAGAAGCTGCTGCAGACACTTTCTTGCCCCTTTTCCACAAGTGAAGTATATTTTGTACCAGTTGGTGTATTCCTTGTCTGCAGAGCAAGAGCAAAGGTTTTAGGACCTAAATTGCTTGATTTCCTTGGAAGAGATATGTAGAACACTGTGCTTTGCTGTTGCTGTGTTGGTTTTCTCAAGACACAAACCCTGTTTGTTCCCTGTGTTTTCAGCAAGCAGAGAAGCTGCTGCAGACACTTTCTTGCCCCTTTTCCACAAGTGAAGTATATTTTGTACCAGTTGGTGTATTCCTCGTCTGCAGAGCAAGAGCAAAGGTTTTAGGATCTAAATTGCTTGTTTTCCATGGAAGAGCTATGTAGAACACTGTGCTTTGCTGTTGCTGTGTTGGTTTTCTCAAGACACAAACCCTGTTTGTTCCCTGTGTTTTCAGCAAGCAGAGAAGCTGCTGCAGACACTTTCTTGCCCCTTTTTCACAAGTGAAGTATATTTTGTACCAGTTGGTGTGTTCCTCGTCTGCAAAGCAAGAGCAAAGGTTTTAGGACTTAAATTGCTTGATTTCCATGGAAGAGATATGTAGAAGACTGTGCTTTGCTGTTGCTGTGTTGGTTTTCTCAAGACACAAGCCCTGTTTGTTCCCTGTGTTTTCAGCAAGCAGAGAAGCTGCTGCAGACACTTTCTTGCCCCTTTTCCACAAGTGAAGTATATTTTGTACCAGTTGGTGTATTCCTTGTCTGCAGAGCAAGAGCAAAGGTTTTAGGACCTAAATTGCTTGATTTCCTTGGAAGAGATATGTAGAACACTGTGCTTTGCTGTTGCTGTGTTGGTTTTCTCAAGACACAAACCCTGTTTGTTCCCTGTGTTTTCAGCAAGCAGAGAAGCTGCTGCAGACACTTTCTTGCCCCTTTTCCACAAGTGAAGTATATTTTGTACCAGTTGGTGTATTCCTCGTCTGCAGAGCAAGAGCAAAGGTTTTAGGATCTAAATTGCTTGTTTTCCATGGAAGAGCTATGTAGAACACTGTGCTTTGCTGTTGCTGTGTTGGTTTTCTCAAGACACAAACCCTGTTTGTTCCCTGTGTTTTCAGCAAGCAGAGAAGCTGCTGCAGACACTTTCTTGCCCCTTTTTCACAAGTGAAGTATATTTTGTACCAGTTGGTGTGTTCCTCGTCTGCAAAGCAAGAGCAAAGGTTTTAGGACTTAAATTGCTTGATTTCCATGGAAGAGATATGTAGAAGACTGTGCTTTGCTGTTGCTGTGTTGGTTTTCTCAAGACACAAGCCCTGTTTGTTCCCTGTGTTTTCAGCAAGCAGAGAAGCTGCTGCAGACACTTTCTTGCCCCTTTTCCACAAGTGAAGTATATTTTGTACCAGTTGGTGTATTCCTCGTCTGCAGAGCAAGAGCAAAGGTTTTAGGATCTAAATTGCTTGTTTTCCATGGAAGAGCTATGTAGAACACTATGCTTTGCTGTTGCTGTGTTGGTTTTCTAAAGACACAAACCCTGTTTGTTCTCTGTGTTTTCAGCAAGCAGAGAAGCTGCTGCAGACACTTTCTTGCTCCTTTTCCACTAGTGAAGTATATTTTGTACCAGTTGGTGTATTCCTCGTCTGGAGAGCAGGAGCAAAGGTTTTAGGACCTAAATTGCTTGATTTCCTTGGAAGAGATATGTAGAACACTGTGCTTTGCTGTTGCTGTGTTGGTTTTCTCAAGACACAAACCCTGTTTGTTCCCTGTGTTTTCAGCAAGCAGAGAAGCTGCTGCAGACACTTTCTTGCCCCTTTTCCACAAGTGAAGTATATTTTGTACCAGTTGGTGTATTCCTCGTCTGCAGAGCAAGAGCAAAGGTTTTAGGATCTAAATTGCTTGTTTTCCATGGAAGAGCTATGTAGAACACTATGCTTTGCTGTTGCTGTGTTGGTTTTCTAAAGACACAAACCCTGTTTGTTCCCTGTGTTTTCAGCAAGCAGAGAAGCTGCTGCAGACACTTTCTTGCTCCTTTTCCACAAGTGAAGTATATTTTGTACCAGTTGGTGTATTCCTTGTCTGCAGAGCAAGAGCAAAGGTTTTAGGACCTAAATTGCTTGATTTCCTTGGAAGAGATATGTAGAACACTGTGCTTTGCTGTTGCTGTGTTGGTTTTCTAAAGACACAAACCCTGTTTGTTCCCTGTGTTTTCAGCAAGCAGAGAAGCTGCTGCAGACACTTTCTTGCCCCTTTTCCACAAGTGAAGTATATTTTGTACCAGTTGGTGTATTCCTCGTCTGCAGAGCAAGAGCAAAGGTTTTAGGATCTAAATTGCTTGTTTTCCATGGAAGTGCTATGTAGAACACTATGCTTTGCTGTTGCTGTGTTTGTTTTCTCAAGACACAAGCCCTGTTTGTTCCCTGTGTTTTCAGCAAGCAGAGAAGCTGCTGCAGACACTTTCTTGCTCCTTTTCCACTAGTGAAGTATATTTTGTACCAGTTTGTGTATTCCTCGTCTGCAGAGCAAGAGCAAAGGTTTTAGGATCTAAATTGCTTGTTTTCCATGGAAGAGCTCTGTAGAACACTATGCTTTGCTGTTGCTGTGTTGGTTTTCTCAAGACACAAGTCCTGTTGGTTGTCTGTGTTTGCAGCAAGCAGAGAAGCTGCTGCAGACACTTTCTTGCCCCTTTTTCACAAGTGAAGTATATTTTGTACCAGTTGGTGTGTTCCTCGTCTGCAGAGACGGATCAAAGGTTTTAGGACCTAAATTGCTTGATTTCATTGGAAGAGCTATTAAGAACACTATGCTTTGCTGTTGCTGTGTTGGTTTTCTAAACACACAAGCCCTGTTTGTTCCCTGTGTTTTCAGCAAGCAGAGAAGCTCTTGAAGACACGTACCTGCTTTCTCCACTACTGACGTATATTTTGTACCAGTTGGTGTGTTCCTCGTCTGCAAAGCAAGAGCAAAGGTTTTAGGACTAAAATTGCTTGATTTCCATTGAAGAGCTCTGTAGAACACTATGCTTTGCTGTTGCTGTGTTGGTTTTCTCAAGACACAAGTCTTGTTGGTTGTATGTGTTTCCAGCGAGCAGAAAAGCTGCTGCAGACACTTTCTTGCCCCTTTTCCACAAGTGAAGTATATTTTGTACCAGTTGGTGTATTCCTCTTCTGCAGAGCAAGAGCAAAGGTTTTAGGATCTAAATTGCTTGTTTTCCATGGAAGAGCTCTGTAGAACACTATGCTTTGCTGTTGCTGTGTTGGTTTTCTCAAGACACAAGTCCTGTTGGTTGTCTGTGTTTGCAGCAAGCAGAGAAGCTGCTGCAGACACTTTCTTGCCCCTTTTCCACAAGTGAAGTATATTTTGTACCAGTTGGTGTGTTCCTCGTCTGCAAAGCAAGAGCAAATGTGTTAGGACCTAAATTGCTTGATTTCCATGGAAGAGCTCTGTAGAACACTATGCTTTGCTGTTGCTGTGTTGGTTTTCTCAAGAAACAAACCCTGTTTGTTCTCTGTACTTGCAGCGAGCAGAGAAGCTCTTGAAGACACGTACCTGCTTTCTCCACTACTGACGTATATTTTGTACCAGTTGGTGTATTCCTCGTCTGGAGAGCAGGAGCAAAGGTTTTAGGACCTAAATTGCTTGATTTCCTTGGAAGAGATATGTAGAACACTGTGCTTTGCTGTTGCTGTGTTGGTTTTCTCAAGACACAAACCCTGTTTGTTCCCTGTGTTTTCAGCAAGCAGAGAAGCTGCTGCAGACACTTTCTTGCCCCTTTTTACAAGTGAAGTATATTTTGTACCAGTTGGTGTATTCCTCGTCTGGAGAGCAGGAGCAAAGGTTTTAGGACCTAAATTGCTTGATTTCCTTGGAAGAGATATGTAGAACACTGTGCTTTGCTGTTACTGTGTTGGTTTTCTCAAGACACAAGTCCTGTTGGTTGTCTGTGTTTGCAGCAAGCAGAGAAGCTGCTGCAGACACTTTCTTGCCCCTTTTTCACAAGTGAAGTATATTTTGTACCAGTTGGTGTGTTCCTCGTCTGCAGAGACGGATCAAAGGTTTTAGGACCTAAATTGCTTGATTTCATTGGAAGAGCTATTAAGAACACTATGCTTTGCTGTTGCTGTGTTGGTTTTCTAAAGACACAAGCCCTGTTTGTTCCCTGTGTTTTCAGCAAGCAGAGAAGCTCTTGAAGACACGTACCTGCTTTCTCCACTACTGACGTATATTTTGTACCAGTTGGTGTGTTCCTCGTCTGCAAAGCAAGAGCAAAGGTTTTAGGACTAAAATTGCTTGATTTCCATGGAAGAGCTCTGTAGAACACTATGCTTTGCTGTTACTGTGTTGGTTTTCTCAAGACACAAGTCTTGTTGGTTGTATGTGTTTCCAGCGAGCAGAAAAGCTGCTGCAGACACTTTCTTGCCCCTTTTCCACAAGTGAAGTATATTTTGTACCAGTTGGTGTGTTCCTCGTCTGCAAAGCAAGAGCAAAGGTTTTAGGACTTAAATTGCTTGATTTCCATGGAAGAGATATGTAGAACACTGTGCTTTGCTGTTGCTGTGTTGGTTTTCTCAAGACACAAACCCTGTTTGTTCCCTGTGTTTTCAGCAAGCAGAGAAGCTGCTGCAGACACTTTCTTGCCCCTTTTCCACAAGTGAAGTATATTTTGTACCAGTTGGTGTATTCCTCGTCTGCAGAGCAAGAGCAAAGGTTTTAGGATCTAAATTGCTTGTTTTCCATGGAAGAGCTATGTAGAACACTATGCTTTGCTGTTGCTGTGTTGGTTTTCTAAAGACACAAACCCTGTTTGTTCTCTGTGTTTTCAGCAAGCAGAGAAGCTGCTGCAGACACTTTCTTGCTCCTTTTCCACTAGTGAAGTATATTTTGTACCAGTTGGTGTATTCCTCGTCTGGAGAGCAGGAGCCAAGGTTTTAGGACCTAAATTGCTTGATTTCCTTGGAAGAGATATGTAGAACACTGTGCTTTGCTGTTGCTGTGTTGGTTTTCTCAAGACACAAACCCTGTTTGTTCCCTGTGTTTTCAGCAAGCAGAGAAGCTGCTGCAGACACTTTCTTGCCCCTTTTCCACAAGTGAAGTATATTTTGTACCAGTTGGTGTATTCCTCGTCTGCAGAGCAAGAGCAAAGGTTTTAGGATCTAAATTGCTTGTTTTCCATGGAAGAGCTATGTAGAACACTATGCTTTGCTGTTGCTGTGTTGGTTTTCTAAAGACACAAACCCTGTTTGTTCCCTGTGTTTTCAGCAAGCAGAGAAGCTGCTGCAGACACTTTCTTGCCCCTTTTCCACAAGTGAAGTATATTTTGTACCAGTTGGTGTATTCCTTGTCTGCAGAGCAAGAGCAAAGGTTTTAGGACCTAAATTGCTTGATTTCCTTGGAAGAGATATGTAGAACACTGTGCTTTGCTGTTGCTGTGTTGGTTTTCTCAAGACACAAACCCTGTTTGTTCCCTGTGTTTTCAGCAAGCAGAGAAGCTGCTGCAGACACTTTCTTGCCCCTTTTCCACAAGTGAAGTATATTTTGTACCAGTTGGTGTATTCCTCGTCTGCAGAGCAAGAGCAAAGGTTTTAGGATCTAAATTGCTTGTTTTCCATGGAAGAGCTATGTAGAACACTGTGCTTTGCTGTTGCTGTGTTGGTTTTCTCAAGACACAAACCCTGTTTGTTCCCTGTGTTTTCAGCAAGCAGAGAAGCTGCTGCAGACACTTTCTTGCCCCTTTTTCACAAGTGAAGTATATTTTGTACCAGTTGGTGTGTTCCTCGTCTGCAAAGCAAGAGCAAAGGTTTTAGGACTTAAATTGCTTGATTTCCATGGAAGAGATATGTAGAAGACTGTGCTTTGCTGTTGCTGTGTTGGTTTTCTCAAGACACAAGCCCTGTTTGTTCCCTGTGTTTTCAGCAAGCAGAGAAGCTGCTGCAGACACTTTCTTGCCCCTTTTCCACAAGTGAAGTATATTTTGTACCAGTTGGTGTATTCCTTGTCTGCAGAGCAAGAGCAAAGGTTTTAGGACCTAAATTGCTTGATTTCCTTGGAAGAGATATGTAGAACACTGTGCTTTGCTGTTGCTGTGTTGGTTTTCTCAAGACACAAACCCTGTTTGTTCCCTGTGTTTTCAGCAAGCAGAGAAGCTGCTGCAGACACTTTCTTGCCCCTTTTCCACAAGTGAAGTATATTTTGTACCAGTTGGTGTATTCCTCGTCTGCAGAGCAAGAGCAAAGGTTTTAGGATCTAAATTGCTTGTTTTCCATGGAAGAGCTATGTAGAACACTGTGCTTTGCTGTTGCTGTGTTGGTTTTCTCAAGACACAAACCCTGTTTGTTCCCTGTGTTTTCAGCAAGCAGAGAAGCTGCTGCAGACACTTTCTTGCCCCTTTTTCACAAGTGAAGTATATTTTGTACCAGTTGGTGTGTTCCTCGTCTGCAAAGCAAGAGCAAAGGTTTTAGGACTTAAATTGCTTGATTTCCATGGAAGAGATATGTAGAAGACTGTGCTTTGCTGTTGCTGTGTTGGTTTTCTCAAGACACAAGCCCTGTTTGTTCCCTGTGTTTTCAGCAAGCAGAGAAGCTGCTGCAGACACTTTCTTGCCCCTTTTCCACAAGTGAAGTATATTTTGTACCAGTTGGTGTATTCCTCGTCTGCAGAGCAAGAGCAAAGGTTTTAGGATCTAAATTGCTTGTTTTCCATGGAAGAGCTATGTAGAACACTATGCTTTGCTGTTGCTGTGTTGGTTTTCTAAAGACACAAACCCTGTTTGTTCTCTGTGTTTTCAGCAAGCAGAGAAGCTGCTGCAGACACTTTCTTGCTCCTTTTCCACTAGTGAAGTATATTTTGTACCAGTTGGTGTATTCCTCGTCTGGAGAGCAGGAGCAAAGGTTTTAGGACCTAAATTGCTTGATTTCCTTGGAAGAGATATGTAGAACACTGTGCTTTGCTGTTGCTGTGTTGGTTTTCTCAAGACACAAACCCTGTTTGTTCCCTGTGTTTTCAGCAAGCAGAGAAGCTGCTGCAGACACTTTCTTGCCCCTTTTCCACAAGTGAAGTATATTTTGTACCAGTTGGTGTATTCCTCGTCTGCAGAGCAAGAGCAAAGGTTTTAGGATCTAAATTGCTTGTTTTCCATGGAAGAGCTATGTAGAACACTATGCTTTGCTGTTGCTGTGTTGGTTTTCTAAAGACACAAACCCTGTTTGTTCCCTGTGTTTTCAGCAAGCAGAGAAGCTGCTGCAGACACTTTCTTGCTCCTTTTCCACAAGTGAAGTATATTTTGTACCAGTTGGTGTATTCCTTGTCTGCAGAGCAAGAGCAAAGGTTTTAGGACCTAAATTGCTTGATTTCCTTGGAAGAGATATGTAGAACACTGTGCTTTGCTGTTGCTGTGTTGGTTTTCTAAAGACACAAACCCTGTTTGTTCCCTGTGTTTTCAGCAAGCAGAGAAGCTGCTGCAGACACTTTCTTGCCCCTTTTCCACAAGTGAAGTATATTTTGTACCAGTTGGTGTATTCCTCGTCTGCAGAGCAAGAGCAAAGGTTTTAGGATCTAAATTGCTTGTTTTCCATGGAAGTGCTATGTAGAACACTATGCTTTGCTGTTGCTGTGTTTGTTTTCTCAAGACACAAGCCCTGTTTGTTCCCTGTGTTTTCAGCAAGCAGAGAAGCTGCTGCAGACACTTTCTTGCTCCTTTTCCACTAGTGAAGTATATTTTGTACCAGTTTGTGTATTCCTCGTCTGCAGAGCAAGAGCAAAGGTTTTAGGATCTAAATTGCTTGTTTTCCATGGAAGAGCTCTGTAGAACACTATGCTTTGCTGTTGCTGTGTTGGTTTTCTCAAGACACAAGTCCTGTTGGTTGTCTGTGTTTGCAGCAAGCAGAGAAGCTGCTGCAGACACTTTCTTGCCCCTTTTTCACAAGTGAAGTATATTTTGTACCAGTTGGTGTGTTCCTCGTCTGCAGAGACGGATCAAAGGTTTTAGGACCTAAATTGCTTGATTTCATTGGAAGAGCTATTAAGAACACTATGCTTTGCTGTTGCTGTGTTGGTTTTCTAAACACACAAGCCCTGTTTGTTCCCTGTGTTTTCAGCAAGCAGAGAAGCTCTTGAAGACACGTACCTGCTTTCTCCACTACTGACGTATATTTTGTACCAGTTGGTGTGTTCCTCGTCTGCAAAGCAAGAGCAAAGGTTTTAGGACTAAAATTGCTTGATTTCCATTGAAGAGCTCTGTAGAACACTATGCTTTGCTGTTGCTGTGTTGGTTTTCTCAAGACACAAGTCTTGTTGGTTGTATGTGTTTCCAGCGAGCAGAAAAGCTGCTGCAGACACTTTCTTGCCCCTTTTCCACAAGTGAAGTATATTTTGTACCAGTTGGTGTATTCCTCTTCTGCAGAGCAAGAGCAAAGGTTTTAGGATCTAAATTGCTTGTTTTCCATGGAAGAGCTCTGTAGAACACTATGCTTTGCTGTTGCTGTGTTGGTTTTCTCAAGACACAAGTCCTGTTGGTTGTCTGTGTTTGCAGCAAGCAGAGAAGCTGCTGCAGACACTTTCTTGCCCCTTTTCCACAAGTGAAGTATATTTTGTACCAGTTGGTGTGTTCCTCGTCTGCAAAGCAAGAGCAAATGTGTTAGGACCTAAATTGCTTGATTTCCATGGAAGAGCTCTGTAGAACACTATGCTTTGCTGTTGCTGTGTTGGTTTTCTCAAGAAACAAACCCTGTTTGTTCTCTGTACTTGCAGCGAGCAGAGAAGCTCTTGAAGACACGTACCTGCTTTCTCCACTACTGACGTATATTTTGTACCAGTTGGTGTATTCCTCGTCTGGAGAGCAGGAGCAAAGGTTTTAGGACCTAAATTGCTTGATTTCCTTGGAAGAGATATGTAGAACACTGTGCTTTGCTGTTACTGTGTTGGTTTTCTCAAGACACAAGCCTTGTTAGTTGTATGTGTTTCCAGCGAGCAGAAAAGCTGCTGCAGACACTTTCTTGCCCCTTTTCCACAAGTGAAGTATATTTTGTACCAGTTGGTGTATTCCTCGTCTGCAGAGCAAGAGCAAAGGTTTTAGGATCTAAATTGCTTGTTTTCCATGGAAGAGCTATGTAGAACACTATGGTTTTCGGTTGCTGTGTTTGTTTTCTCAAGACACAAACCCTGTTTGTTCCCTGTGTTTTCAGCAAGCAGAGAAGCTGCTGCAGACACTTTCTTGCCCCTTTTCCACTAGTGAAGTATATTTTGTACCAGTTTGTGTATTCCTCGTCTGCAGAGCAAGAGCAAAGGTGTTAGGACCTAAATTGCTTGATTTCCATGGAAGAGCTCTGTAGAACACTATGCTTTGCTGTTGCTGTGTCGGTTTTCTCAAGAAACAAACCCTGTTTGTTCTCTGTACTTGCAGCGAGCAGAGAAGCTCTTGAAGACACGTACCTGCTTTCTCCACTACTGACGTATATTTTGTACCAGTTGGTGTGTTCCTCGTCTGCAGAGCAAGAGCAAAGGTTTTAGGATCTAAATTGCTTGTTTTCCATGGAAGAGCTATGTAGAACACTGTGCTTTGCTGTTGCTGTGTTGGTTTTCTAAAGACACAAACCTTGTTAGTTGTATGTGTTTCCAGCCAGCAGAGAAGCTGCTGCAGACACTTTCTTGCTCCTTTTCCACTAGTGAAGTATATTTTGTACCAGTTGGTGTATTCCTCGTCTGGAGCGCAGGAGCAAAGGTTTTAGGACCTAAATTGCTTGATTTCCTTGGAAGAGATATGTAGAACACTGTGCTTTGCTGTTGCTGTGTTGGTTTTCTCAAGACACAAACCCTGTTTGTTCCCTGTGTTTTCAGCAAGCAGAGAAGCTGCTGCAGACACTTTCTTGCCCCTTTTCCACAAGTGAAGTATATTTTGTACCAGTTGGTGTATTCCTCGTCTGCAGAGCAAGAGCAAAGGTTTTAGGATCTAAATTGCTTGTTTTCCATGGAAGAGCTATGTAGAACACTATGCTTTGCTGTTGCTGTGTTGGTTTTCTAAAGACACAAACCCTGTTTGTTCCCTGTGTTTTCAGCAAGCAGAGAAGCTGCTGCAGACACTTTCTTGCCCCTTTTCCACAAGTGAAGTATATTTTGTACAGTTGGTGTATTCCTTGTCTGCAGAGCAAGAGCAAAGGTTTTAGGACCTAAATTGCTTGATTTCCTTGGAAGAGATATGTAGAACACTGTGCTTTGCTGTTGCTGTGTTGGTTTTCTCAAGACACAAACCCTGTTTGTTCCCTGTGTTTTCAGCAAGCAGAGAAGCTGCTGCAGACACTTTCTTGCCCCTTTTCCACAAGTGAAGTATATTTTGTTACCAGTGGGTGTATTCCTCGTCTGCAGAGCAAGAGCAAAGTTTTAGGATCTAAATTGCTTGTTTTCCATGGAAGAGCTATGTAGAACACTATGCTTTGCTGTTGCTGTGTTGGTTTTCTCAAGACACAAGCCCTGTTTGTTCTCTGTGTTTTCAGCAAGCAGAGAAGCTGCTGCAGACACTTTCTTGCTCCTTTTCCACTAGTGAAGTATATTTTGTACCAGTTTGTGTATTCCTCGTCTGCAGAGCAAGAGCAAAGGTTTTAGGATCTAAATTGCTTGTTTTCCATGGAAGAGCTCTGTAGAACACTATGCTTTGCTGTTGCTGTGTTGGTTTTCTCAAGACACAAGTCCTGTTGGTTGTCTGTGTTTGCAGCAAGCAGAGAAGCTGCTGCAGACACTTTCTTGCCCCTTTTTCACAAGTGAAGTATATTTTTGTACCAGTTGGTGTGTTCCTCGTCTGCAGAGACGGATCAAAGGTTTTAGGACCTAAATTGCTTGATTTCATTGGAAGAGCTATTAAGAACACTATGCTTTGCTGTTGCTGTGTTGGTTTTCTAAACACACAAGCCCTGTTTGTTCCCTGTGTTTTCAGCAAGCAGAGAAGCTCTTGAAGACACGTACCTGCTTTCTCCACTACTGACGAATATTTTGTACCAGTTGGTGTGTTCCTCGTCTGCAAAGCAAGAGCAAAGGTTTTAGGACCTAAATTGCTTGATTTCCATGGAAGAGCTCTGTAGAACACTATGCTTTGCTGTTGCTGTGTTGGTTTTCTCAAGAAACAAACCCTGTTTGTTCTCTGTACTTGCAGCGAGCAGAGAAGCTCTTGAAGACACGTACCTGCTTTCTCCACTACTGACGTATATTTTGTACCAGTTGGTGTATTCCTCGTCTGGAGAGCAGGAGCAAAGGTTTTAGGACCTAAATTGCTTGATTTCCTTGGAAGAGATATGTAGAACACTGTGCTTTGCTGTTGCTGTGTTGGTTTTCTCAAGACACAAACCCCTGTTTGTTCCCTGTGTTTTCAGCAAGCAGAGAAGCTGCTGCAGACACTTTCTTGCCCCTTTTTACAAGTGAAGTATATTTTGTACCAGTTGGTGTATTCCTCGTCTGCAGAGCAAGAGCAAAGGTTTTAGGATCTAAATTGCTTGTTTTCCATGAAGAGCTATGTAGAACACTATGCTTTGCTGTTGCTGTGTTGGTTTTCTAAAGACACAAACCCTGTTTGTTCCCTGTGTTTTCAGCAAGCAGAGAAGCTGCTGCAGACACTTTCTTGCCCCTTTTCCACAAGTGAAGTATATTTTGTACCAGTTGGTGTATTCCTTGTCTGCAGAGCAAGAGCAAAGGTTTTAGGACCTAAATTGCTTGATTTCCTTGGAAGAGATATGTAGAACACTGTGCTTTGCTGTTGCTGTGTTGGTTTTCTCAAGACACAAACCCTGTTTGTTCCCTGTGTTTTCAGCAAGCAGAGAAGCTGCTGCAGACACTTTCTTGCCCCATTTTCCACTAGTGAAGTATATTTTTGTACCAGTTGGTGTATTCCTCGTCTGCAGAGCAAGAGCAAAGTTGTTAGGATCTAAATTGCTTGTTTTCCATGGAAGAGCTATGTAGAACACTATGCTTTGCTGTTGCTGTGTTGGTTTTCTCAAGACACAAGTCCTGTTAGTTGTCTGTGTTTTCAGCAAGCAGAGAAGCTGCTGCAGACACTTTCTTGCCCCTTTTCACAAGTGAAGTATATTTTGTACCAGTTGGTGTGTTCCTCGTCTGCAGAGACGGATCAAAGGTTTTAGGACCTAAATTGCTTGATTTCATTGGAAGAGCTATTAAGAACACTATGCTTTGCTGTTGCTGTGTTGGTTTTCTAAACACACAAGCCCTGTTTGTTCCCTGTGGTTTCAGCAAGCAGAGAAGCTCTTGAAGACACGTACCTGCTTTCTCCACTACTGACGTATATTTTGTACCAGTTGGTGTGTTCCTCGTCTGCAAAGCAAGAGCAAAGGTTTTAGGACTAAAATTGCTTGATTTCCATGGAAGAGCTCTGTAGAACACTATGCTTTGCTGTTACTGTGTTGGTTTTCTCAAGACACAAGTCTTGTTGGTTGTATGTGTTTCCAGCGAGCAGAAAAGCTGCTGCAGACACTTTCTTGCCCCTTTTCCACAAGTGAAGTATATTTTGTACCAGTTGGTGTATTCCTCTTCTGCAGAGCAAGAGCAAAGGTTTTAGGATCTAAATTGCTTGTTTTCCATGGAAGAGCTCTGTAGAACACTATGCTTTGCTGTTGCTGTGTTGGTTTTCTCAAGACACAAGTCCTGTTGGTTGTCTGTGTTTGCAGCAAGCAGAGAAGCTGCTGCAGACACTTTCTTGCCCCTTTTCCACAAGTGAAGTATATTTTGTACCAGTTGGTGTGTTCCTCGTCTGCAAAGCAAGAGCAAATGTGTTAGGACCTAAATTGCTTGATTTCCATGGAAGAGCTCTGTAGAACACTATGCTTTGCTGTTGCTGTGTTGGTTTTCTCAAGAAACAAACCCTGTTTGTTCTCTGTACTTGCAGCGAGCAGAGAAGCTCTTGAAGACACGTACCTGCTTTCTCCACTACTGACGTATATTTTGTACCAGTTGGTGTATTCCTCGTCTGGAGAGCAGGAGCAAAGGTTTTAGGACCTAAATTGCTTGATTTCCTTGGAAGAGATATGTAGAACACTGTGCTTTGCTGTTGCTGTGTTGGTTTTCTCAAGACACAAACCCTGTTTGTTCCCTGTGTTTTCAGCAAGCAGAGAAGCTGCTGCAGACACTTTCTTGCCCCTTTTCCACAAGTGAAGTATATTTTGTACCAGTTGGTGTATTCCTCGTCTGCAGAGCAAGAGCAAAGGTTTTAGGATCTAAATTGCTTGTTTTCCATGGAAGAGCTATGTAGAACACTATGCTTTGCTGTTGCTGTGTTGGTTTTCTAAAGACACAAACCCTGTTTGTTCCCTGTGTTTTCAGCAAGCAGAGAAGCTGCTGCAGACACTTTCTTGCCCCTTTTCCACAAGTGAAGTATATTTTGTACCAGTTGGTGTATTCCTTGTCTGCAGAGCAAGAGCAAAGGTTTTAGGACCTAAATTGCTTGATTTCCTTGGAAGAGATATGTAGAACACTGTGCTTTGCTGTTGCTGTGTTGGTTTTCTCAAGACACAAACCCTGTTTGTTCCCTGTGTTTTCAGCAAGCAGAGAAGCTGCTGCAGACACTTTCTTGCCCCTTTTCCACAAGTGAAGTATATTTTGTACCAGTTGGTGTATTCCTCGTCTGCAGAGCAAGAGCAAAGGTTTTAGGATCTAAATTGCTTGTTTTCCATGGAAGAGCTATGTAGAACACTATGCTTTGCTGTTGCTGTGTTGGTTTTCTCAAGACACAAACCCTGTTTGTTCCCTGTGTTTTCAGCAAGCAGAGAAGCTGCTGCAGACACTTTCTTGCCCCTTTTTCACAAGTGAAGTATATTTTGTACCAGTTGGTGTGTTCCTCGTCTGCAAAGCAAGAGCAAAGGTTTTAGGACTTAAATTGCTTGATTTCCATGGAAGAGATATGTAGAACACTGTGCTTTGCTGTTGCTGTGTTGGTTTTCTCAAGACACAAACCCTGTTTGTTCCCTGTGTTTTCAGCAAGCAGAGAAGCTGCTGCAGACACTTTCTTGCCCCTTTTCCACAAGTGAAGTATATTTTGTACCAGTTTGTGTATTCCTCTTCTGCAGAGCAAGAGCAAAGGTTTTAGGATCTAAATTGCTTGTTTTCCATGGAAGAGCTCTGTAGAACACTATGCTTTGCTGTTGCTGTGTTGGTTTTCTCAAGACACAAGTCCTGTTGGTTGTCTGTGTTTGCAGCAAGCAGAGAAGCTGCTGCAGACACTTTCTTGCCCCTTTTCCACAAGTGAAGTATATTTTGTACCAGTTGGTGTGTTCCTCGTCTGCAAAGCAAGAGCAAATGTGTTAGGACCTAAATTGCTTGATTTCCATGGAAGAGCTCTGTAGAACACTATGCTTTGCTGTTGCTGTGTTGCTTTTCTCAAGAAACAAACCCTGTTTGTTCTCTGTACTTGCAGCGAGCAGAGAAGCTTTTGAAGACACGTACCTGCTTTCTCCACTACTGACGTATATTTTGTACCAGTTGGTGTATTCCTCGTCTGGAGAGCAGGAGCAAAGGTTTTAGGACCTAAATTGCTTGATTTCCTTGGAAGAGATATGTAGAACACTGTGCTTTGCTGTTACTGTGTTGGTTTTCTCAAGACACAAGCCTTGTTAGTTGTATGTGTTTCCAGCGAGCAGAGAAGCTGCTGCAGACACTTTCTTGCCCCTTTTCCACAAGTGAAGTATATTTTGTACCAGTTGGTGTATTCCTCGTCTGCAGAGCAAGAGCAAAGGTTTTAGGATCTAAATTGCTTGTTTTCCATGGAAGAGCTATGTAGAACACTATGGTTTTCGGTTGCTGTGTTTGTTTTCTCAAGACACAAGCCCTGTTTGTTCTCTGTGTTTTCAGCAAGCAGAGAAGCTGCTGCAGACACTTTCTTGCCCCTTTTCCACAAGTGAAGTATATTTTGTACCAGTTGGTGTATTCCTTGTCTGCAGAGCAAGAGCAAAGGTTTTAGGATCTAAATTGCTTGATTTCCTTGGAAGAGATATGTAGAACACTGTGCTTTGCTGTTGCTGTGTTGGTTTTCTCAAGACACAAACCCTGTTTGTTCCCTGTGTTTTCAGCAAGCAGAGAAGCTGCTGCAGACACTTTCTTGCCCCTTTTCCACTAGTGAAGTATATTTTGTACCAGTTGGTGTATTCCTCGTCTGCAGAGCAAGAGCAAAGGTGTTAGGACCTAAATTGCTTGATTTCCATGGAAGAGCTCTGTAGAACACTATGCTTTGCTGTTGCTGTGTCGGTTTTCTCAAGAAACAAACCCTGTTTGTTCTCTGTACTTGCAGCGAGCAGAGAAGCTCTTGAAGACACGTACCTGCTTTCTCCACTACTGACGTATATTTTGTACCAGTTGGTGTGTTCCTCGTCTGCAGAGCAAGAGCAAAGGTTTTAGGATCTAAATTGCTTGTTTTCCATGGAAGAGCTATGTAGAACACTGTGCTTTGCTGTTGCTGTGTTGGTTTTCTAAAGACACAAACCTTGTTAGTTGTATGTGTTTCCAGCCAGCAGAGAAGCTGCTGCAGACACTTTCTTGCTCCTTTTCCACTAGTGAAGTATATTTTGTACCAGTTGGTGTATTCCTCGTCTGGAGCGCAGGAGCAAAGGTTTTAGGACCTAAATTGCTTGATTTCCTTGGAAGAGATATGTAGAACACTGTGCTTTGCTGTTGCTGTGTTGGTTTTCTCAAGACACAAACCCTGTTTGTTCCCTGTGTTTTCAGCAAGCAGAGAAGCTGCTGCAGACACTTTCTTGCCCCTTTTCCACAAGTGAAGTATATTTTGTACCAGTTGGTGTATTCCTCGTCTGCAGAGCAAGAGCAAAGGTTTTAGGATCTAAATTGCTTGTTTTCCATGGAAGAGCTATGTAGAACACTATGCTTTGCTGTTGCTGTGTTGGTTTTCTAAAGACACAAACCCTGTTTGTTCCCTGTGTTTTCAGCAAGCAGAGAAGCTGCTGCAGACACTTTCTTGCCCCTTTTTACAAGTGAAGTATATTTTGTACCAGTTGGTGTATTCCTTGTCTGCAGAGCAAGAGCAAAGGTTTTAGGACCTAAATTGCTTGATTTCCTTGGAAGAGATATGTAGAACACTGTGCTTTGCTGTTGCTGTGTTGGTTTTCTCAAGACACAAACCCTGTTTGTTCCCTGTGTTTTCAGCAAGCAGAGAAGCTGCTGCAGACACTTTCTTGCCCCTTTTCCACAAGTGAAGTATATTTTGTACCAGTTGGTGTATTCCTCGTCTGCAGAGCAAGAGCAAAGTTTTAGGATCTAAATTGCTTGTTTTCCATGGAAGAGCTATGTAGAACACTATGCTTTGCTGTTGCTGTGTTGGTTTTCTCAAGACACAAGCCCTGTTTGTTCTCTGTGTTTTCAGCAAGCAGAGAAGCTGCTGCAGACACTTTCTTGCTCCTTTTCCACTAGTGAAGTATATTTTGTACCAGTTTGTGTATTCCTCGTCTGCAGAGCAAGAGCAAAGGTTTTAGGATCTAAATTGCTTGTTTTCCATGGAAGAGCTCTGTAGAACACTATGCTTTGCTGTTGCTGTGTTGGTTTTCTCAAGACACAAGTCCTGTTGGTTGTCTGTGTTTGCAGCAAGCAGAGAAGCTGCTGCAGACACTTTCTTGCCCCTTTTTCACAAGTGAAGTATATTTTGTACCAGTTGGTGTGTTCCTCGTCTGCAGAGACGGATCAAAGGTTTTAGGACCTAAATTGCTTGATTTCATTGGAAGAGCTATTAAGAACACTATGCTTTGCTGTTGCTGTGTTGGTTTTCTAAACACACAAGCCCTGTTTGTTCCCTGTGTTTTCAGCAAGCAGAGAAGCTCTTGAAGACACGTACCTGCTTTCTCCACTACTGACGTATATTTTGTACCAGTTGGTGTGTTCCTCGTCTGCAAAGCAAGAGCAAAGGTTTTAGGACTAAAATTGCTTGATTTCCATGGAAGAGCTCTGTAGAACACTATGCTTTGCTGTTACTGTGTTGGTTTTCTCAAGACACAAGTCTTGTTGGTTGTATGTGTTTCCAGCGAGCAGAAAAGCTGCTGCAGACACTTTCTTGCCCCTTTTCCACAAGTGAAGTATATTTTGTACCAGTTGGTGTATTCCTCTTCTGCAGAGCAAGAGCAAAGGTTTTAGGATCTAAATTGCTTGTTTTCCATGGAAGAGCTCTGTAGAACACTATGCTTTGCTGTTGCTGTGTTGGTTTTCTCAAGACACAAGTCCTGTTGGTTGTCTGTGTTTGCAGCAAGCAGAGAAGCTGCTGCAGACACTTTCTTGCCCCTTTTCCACAAGTGAAGTATATTTTGTACCAGTTGGTGTGTTCCTCGTCTGCAAAGCAAGAGCAAATGTGTTAGGACCTAAATTGCTTGATTTCCATGGAAGAGCTCTGTAGAACACTATGCTTTGCTGTTGCTGTGTTGCTTTTCTCAAGAAACAAACCCTGTTTGTTCTCTGTACTTGCAGCGAGCAGAGAAGCTCTTGAAGACACGTACCTGCTTTCTCCACTACTGACGTATATTTTGTACCAGTTGGTGTATTCCTCGTCTGGAGAGCAGGAGCAAAGGTTTTAGGACCTAAATTGCTTGATTTCCTTGGAAGAGATATGTAGAACACTGTGCTTTGCTGTTGCTGTGTTGGTTTTCTCAAGACACAAACCCTGTTTGTTCCCTGTGTTTTCAGCAAGCAGAGAAGCTGCTGCAGACACTTTCTTGCCCCTTTTTACAAGTGAAGTATATTTTGTACCAGTTGGTGTATTCCTCGTCTGCAGAGCAAGAGCAAAGGTTTTAGGATCTAAATTGCTTGTTTTCCATGGAAGAGCTATGTAGAACACTATGCTTTGCTGTTGCTGTGTTGGTTTTCTAAAGACACAAACCCTGTTTGTTCCCTGTGTTTTCAGCAAGCAGAGAAGCTGCTGCAGACACTTTCTTGCCCCTTTTCCACAAGTGAAGTATATTTTGTACCAGTTGGTGTATTCCTTGTCTGCAGAGCAAGAGCAAAGGTTTTAGGACCTAAATTGCTTGATTTCCTTGGAAGAGATATGTAGAACACTGTGCTTTGCTGTTGCTGTGTTGGTTTTCTCAAGACACAAACCCTGTTTGTTCCCTGTGTTTTCAGCAAGCAGAGAAGCTGCTGCAGACACTTTCTTGCCCCTTTTCCACTAGTGAAGTATATTTTGTACCAGTTGGTGTATTCCTCGTCTGCAGAGCAAGAGCAAAGGTGTTAGGATCTAAATTGCTTGTTTTCCATGGAAGAGCTATGTAGAACACTATGCTTTGCTGTTGCTGTGTTGGTTTTCTCAAGACACAAACCCTGTTTGTTCCCTGTGTTTTCAGCAAGCAGAGAAGCTGCTGCAGACACTTTCTTGCTCCTTTTCCACTAGTGAAGTATATTTTGTACCAGTTGGTGTATTCCTCGTCTGGAGAGCAGGAGCAAAGGTTTTAGGACCTAAATTGCTTGATTTCCTTGGAAGAGATATGTAGAACACTGTGCTTTGCTGTTACTGTGTTGGTTTTCTCAAGACACAAGTCCTGTTGGTTGTCTGTGTTTGCAGCAAGCAGAGAAGCTGCTGCAGACACTTTCTTGCCCCTTTTTCACAAGTGAAGTATATTTTGTACCAGTTGGTGTGTTCCTCGTCTGCAGAGACGGATCAAAGGTTTTAGGACCTAAATTGCTTGATTTCATTGGAAGAGCTATTAAGAACACTATGCTTTGCTGTTGCTGTGTTGGTTTTCTAAAGACACAAGCCCTGTTTGTTCCCTGTGTTTTCAGCAAGCAGAGAAGCTCTTGAAGACACGTACCTGCTTTCTCCACTACTGACGTATATTTTGTACCAGTTGGTGTGTTCCTCGTCTGCAAAGCAAGAGCAAAGGTTTTAGGACTAAAATTGCTTGATTTCCATGGAAGAGCTCTGTAGAACACTATGCTTTGCTGTTACTGTGTTGGTTTTCTCAAGACACAAGTCTTGTTGGTTGTATGTGTTTCCAGCGAGCAGAAAAGCTGCTGCAGACACTTTCTTGCCCCTTTTCCACAAGTGAAGTATATTTTGTACCAGTTGGTGTATTCCTCTTCTGCAGAGCAAGAGCAAAGGTTTTAGGATCTAAATTGCTTGTTTTCCATGGAAGAGCTCTGTAGAACACTATGCTTTGCTGTTGCTGTGTTGGTTTTCTCAAGACACAAGTCCTGTTGGTTGTCTGTGTTTGCAGCAAGCAGAGAAGCTGCTGCAGACACTTTCTTGCCCCTTTTCCACAAGTGAAGTATATTTTGTACCAGTTGGTGTGTTCCTCGTCTGCAAAGCAAGAGCAAATGTGTTAGGACCTAAATTGCTTGATTTCCATGGAAGAGCTCTGTAGAACACTATGCTTTGCTGTTGCTGTGTTGGTTTTCTCAAGAAACAAACCCTGTTTGTTCTCTGTACTTGCAGCGAGCAGAGAAGCTCTTGAAGACACGTACCTGCTTTCTCCACTACTGACGTATATTTTGTACCAGTTGGTGTATTCCTCGTCTGGAGAGCAGGAGCAAAGGTTTTAGGACCTAAATTGCTTGATTTCCTTGGAAGAGATATGTAGAACACTGTGCTTTGCTGTTACTGTGTTGGTTTTCTCAAGACACAAGCCTTGTTAGTTGTATGTGTTTCCAGCGAGCAGAAAAGCTGCTGCAGACACTTTCTTGCCCCTTTTCCACAAGTGAAGTATATTTTGTACCAGTTGGTGTATTCCTCGTCTGCAGAGCAAGAGCAAAGGTTTTAGGATCTAAATTGCTTGTTTTCCATGGAAGAGCTATGTAGAACACTATGGTTTTCGGTTGCTGTGTTTGTTTTCTCAAGACACAAGCCCTGTTTGGTCTCTGTGTTTTCAGCAAGCAGAGAAGCTGCTGCAGACACTTTCTTGCCCCTTTTCCACAAGTGAAGTATATTTTGTACCAGTTGGTGTATTCCTTGTCTGCAGAGCAAGAGCAAAGGTTTTAGGATCTAAATTGCTTGATTTCCTTGGAAGAGATATGTAGAACACTGTGCTTTGCTGTTGCTGTGTTGGTTTTCTCAAGACACAAACCCTGTTTGTTCCCTGTGTTTTCAGCAAGCAGAGAAGCTGCTGCAGACACTTTCTTGCCCCTTTTCCACTAGTGAAGTATATTTTGTACCAGTTTGTGTATTCCTCGTCTGCAGAGCAAGAGCAAAGGTGTTAGGACCTAAATTGCTTGATTTCCATGGAAGAGCTCTGTAGAACACTATGCTTTGCTGTTGCTGTGTCGGTTTTCTCAAGAAACAAACCCTGTTTGTTCTCTGTACTTGCAGCGAGCAGAGAAGCTCTTGAAGACACGTACCTGCTTTCTCCACTACTGACGTATATTTTGTACCAGTTGGTGTGTTCCTCGTCTGCAGAGCAAGAGCAAAGGTTTTAGGATCTAAATTGCTTGTTTTCCATGGAAGAGCTATGTAGAACACTGTGCTTTGCTGTTGCTGTGTTGGTTTTCTAAAGACACAAACCTTGTTAGTTGTATGTGTTTCCAGCCAGCAGAGAAGCTGCTGCAGACACTTTCTTGCTCCTTTTCCACTAGTGAAGTATATTTTGTACCAGTTGGTGTATTCCTCGTCTGGAGAGCAGGAGCAAAGGTTTTAGGACCTAAATTGCTTGATTTCCTTGGAAGAGATATGTAGAACACTGTGCTTTGCTGTTGCTGTGTTGGTTTTCTCAAGACACAAACCCTGTTTGTTCCCTGTGTTTTCAGCAAGCAGAGAAGCTGCTGCAGACACTTTCTTGCCCCTTTTCCACAAGTGAAGTATATTTTGTACCAGTTGGTGTATTCCTCGTCTGCAGAGCAAGAGCAAAGGTTTTAGGATCTAAATTGCTTGTTTTCCATGGAAGAGCTATGTAGAACACTATGCTTTGCTGTTGCTGTGTTGGTTTTCTAAAGACACAAACCCTGTTTGTTCCCTGTGTTTTCAGCAAGCAGAGAAGCTGCTGCAGACACTTTCTTGCCCCTTTTCCACAAGTGAAGTATATTTTGTACCAGTTGGTGTATTCCTTGTCTGCAGAGCAAGAGCAAAGGTTTTAGGACCTAAATTGCTTGATTTCCTTGGAAGAGATATGTAGAACACTGTGCTTTGCTGTTGCTGTGTTGGTTTTCTCAAGACACAAACCCTGTTTGTTCCCTGTGTTTTCAGCAAGCAGAGAAGCTGCTGCAGACACTTTCTTGCCCCTTTTCCACAAGTGAAGTATATTTTGTACCAGTTGGTGTATTCCTCGTCTGCAGAGCAAGAGCAAAGGTTTTAGGATCTAAATTGCTTGTTTTCCATGGAAGAGCTCTGTAGAACACTATGCTTTGCTGTTGCTGTGTTGGTTTTCTCAAGACACAAGTCCTGTTGGTTGTCTGTGTTTTCAGCAAGCAGAGAAGCTGCTGCAGACACTTTCTTGCCCCTTTTTCACAAGTGAAGTATATTTTGTACCAGTTGGTGTGTTCCTCGTCTGCAGAGACGGATCAAAGGTTTTAGGACCTAAATTGCTTGATTTCATTGGAAGAGCTATTAAGAACACTATGCTTTGCTGTTGCTGTGTTGGTTTTCTAAACACACAAGCCCTGTTTGTTCCCTGTGGTTTCAGCAAGCAGAGAAGCTCTTGAAGACACGTACCTGCTTTCTCCACTACTGACGTATATTTTGTACCAGTTGGTGTGTTCCTCGTCTGCAAAGCAAGAGCAAAGGTTTTAGGACTAAAATTGCTTGATTTCCATGGAAGAGCTCTGTAGAACACTATGCTTTGCTGTTACTGTGTTGGTTTTCTCAAGACACAAGTCTTGTTGGTTGTATGTGTTTCCAGCGAGCAGAAAAGCTGCTGCAGACACTTTCTTGCCCCTTTTCCACAAGTGAAGTATATTTTGTACCAGTTGGTGTATTCCTCTTCTGCAGAGCAAGAGCAAAGGTTTTAGGATCTAAATTGCTTGTTTTCCATGGAAGAGCTCTGTAGAACACTATGCTTTGCTGTTGCTGTGTTGGTTTTCTCAAGACACAAGTCCTGTTGGTTGTCTGTGTTTGCAGCAAGCAGAGAAGCTGCTGCAGACACTTTCTTGCTCCTTTTCCACAAGTGAAGTATATTTTGTACCAGTTGGTGTGTTCCTCGTCTGCAAAGCAAGAGCAAATGTGTTAGGACCTAAATTGCTTGATTTCCATGGAAGAGCTCTGTAGAACACTATGCTTTGCTGTTGCTGTGTTGCTTTTCTCAAGAAACAAACCCTGTTTGTTCTCTGTACTTGCAGCGAGCAGAGAAGCTCTTGAAGACACGTACCTGCTTTCTCCACTACTGACGTATATTTTGTACCAGTTGGTGTATTCCTCGTCTGGAGAGCAGGAGCAAAGGTTTTAGGACCTAAATTGCTTGATTTCCTTGGAAGAGATATGTAGAACACTGTGCTTTGCTGTTGCTGTGTTGGTTTTCCCAAGACACAAACCCTGTTTGTTCCCTGTGTTTTCAGCAAGCAGAGAAGCTGCTGCAGACACTTTCTTGCCCCTTTTCCACAAGTGAAGTATATTTTGTACCAGTTGGTGTATTCCTCGTCTGCAGAGCAAGAGCAAAGGTTTTAGGATCTAAATTGCTTGTTTTCCATGGAAGAGCTATGTAGAACACTATGCTTTGCTGTTGCTGTGTTGGTTTTCTAAAGACACAAACCCTGTTTGTTCCCTGTGTTTTCAGCAAGCAGAGAAGCTGCTGCAGACACTTTCTTGCCCCTTTTCCACAAGTGAAGTATATTTTGTACCAGTTGGTGTATTCCTTGTCTGCAGAGCAAGAGCAAAGGTTTTAGGACCTAAATTGCTTGATTTCCTTGGAAGAGATATGTAGAACACTGTGCTTTGCTGTTGCTGTGTTGGTTTTCTCAAGACACAAACCCTGTTTGTTCCCTGTGTTTTCAGCAAGCAGAGAAGCTGCTGCAGACACTTTCTTGCCCCTTTTCCACAAGTGAAGTATATTTTGTACCAGTTGGTGTATTCCTCGTCTGCAGAGCAAGAGCAAAGGTTTTAGGATCTAAATTGCTTGTTTTCCATGGAAGAGCTATGTAGAACACTATGCTTTGCTGTTGCTGTGTTGGTTTTCTCAAGACACAAACCCTGTTTGTTCCCTGTGTTTTCAGCAAGCAGAGAAGCTGCTGCAGACACTTTCTTGCCCCTTTTTCACAAGTGAAGTATATTTTGTACCAGTTGGTGTGTTCCTCGTCTGCAAAGCAAGAGCAAAGGTTTTAGGACTTAAATTGCTTGATTTCCATGGAAGAGATATGTAGAACACTGTGCTTTGCTGTTGCTGTGTTGGTTTTCTCAAGACACAAACCCTGTTTGTTCCCTGTGTTTTCAGCAAGCAGAGAAGCTGCTGCAGACACTTTCTTGCCCCTTTTCCACAAGTGAAGTATATTTTGTACCAGTTTGTGTATTCCTCTTCTGCAGAGCAAGAGCAAAGGTTTTAGGATCTAAATTGCTTGTTTTCCATGGAAGAGCTCTGTAGAACACTATGCTTTGCTGTTGCTGTGTTGGTTTTCTCAAGACACAAGTCCTGTTGGTTGTCTGTGTTTGCAGCAAGCAGAGAAGCTGCTGCAGACACTTTCTTGCCCCTTTTCCACAAGTGAAGTATATTTTGTACCAGTTGGTGTGTTCCTCGTCTGCAAAGCAAGAGCAAATGTGTTAGGACCTAAATTGCTTGATTTCCATGGAAGAGCTCTGTAGAACACTATGCTTTGCTGTTGCTGTGTTGGTTTTCTCAAGAAACAAACCCTGTTTGTTCTCTGTACTTGCAGCGAGCAGAGAAGCTCTTGAAGACACGTACCTGCTTTCTCCACTACTGACGTATATTTTGTACCAGTTGGTGTATTCCTCGTCTGGAGAGCAGGAGCAAAGGTTTTAGGACCTAAATTGCTTGATTTCCTTGGAAGAGATATGTAGAACACTGTGCTTTGCTGTTACTGTGTTGGTTTTCTCAAGACACAAGCCTTGTTAGTTGTATGTGTTTCCAGCGAGCAGAGAAGCTGCTGCAGACACTTTCTTGCCCCTTTTCCACAAGTGAAGTATATTTTGTACCAGTTGGTGTATTCCTCGTCTGCAGAGCAAGAGCAAAGGTTTTAGGATCTAAATTGCTTGTTTTCCATGGAAGAGCTATGTAGAACACTATGGTTTTCGGTTGCTGTGTTTGTTTTCTCAAGACACAAGCCCTGTTTGTTCTCTGTGTTTTCAGCAAGCAGAGAAGCTGCTGCAGACACTTTCTTGCCCCTTTTCCACAAGTGAAGTATATTTTGTACCAGTTGGTGTATTCCTTGTCTGCAGAGCAAGAGCAAAGGTTTTAGGATCTAAATTGCTTGATTTCCTTGGAAGAGATATGTAGAACACTGTGCTTTGCTGTTGCTGTGTTGGTTTTCTCAAGACACAAACCCTGTTTGTTCCCTGTGTTTTCAGCAAGCAGAGAAGCTGCTGCAGACACTTTCTTGCCCCTTTTCCACTAGTGAAGTATATTTTGTACCAGTTGGTGTATTCCTCGTCTGCAGAGCAAGAGCAAAGGTGTTAGGACCTAAATTGCTTGATTTCCATGGAAGAGCTCTGTAGAACACTATGCTTTGCTGTTGCTGTGTCGGTTTTCTCAAGAAACAAACCCTGTTTGTTCTCTGTACTTGCAGCGAGCAGAGAAGCTCTTGAAGACACGTACCTGCTTTCTCCACTACTGACGTATATTTTGTACCAGTTGGTGTGTTCCTCGTCTGCAGAGCAAGAGCAAAGGTTTTAGGATCTAAATTGCTTGTTTTCCATGGAAGAGCTATGTAGAACACTATGGTTTTCGGTTGCTGTGTTTGTTTTCTCAAGACACAAGCTTTGTTTGTTCTCTGTGTTTTCAGCAAGCAGAGAAGCTGCTGCAGACACTTTCTTGCTCCTTTTCCACTAGTGAAGTATATTTTGTACCAGTTGGTGTATTCCTCGTCTGGAGCGCAGGAGCAAAGGTTTTAGGACCTAAATTGCTTGATTTCCTTGGAAGAGATATGTAGAACACTGTGCTTTGCTGTTGCTGTGTTGGTTTTCTCAAGACACAAACCCTGTTTGTTCCCTGTGTTTTCAGCAAGCAGAGAAGCTGCTGCAGACACTTTCTTGCCCCTTTTCCACAAGTGAAGTATATTTTGTACCAGTTGGTGTATTCCTCGTCTGCAGAGCAAGAGCAAAGGTTTTAGGATCTAAATTGCTTGATTTCCATGGAAGAGCTATGTAGAACACTATGCTTTGCTGTTGCTGTGTTGGTTTTCTAAAGACACAAACCCTGTTTGTTCTCTGTGTTTTCAGCAAGCAGAGAAGCTGCTGCAGACACTTTCTTGCTCCTTTTCCACTAGTGAAGTATATTTTGTACCAGTTGGTGTATTCCTCGTCTGGAGAGCAGGAGCAAAGGTTTTAGGACCTAAATTGCTTGATTTCCTTGGAAGAGATATGTAGAACACTGTGCTTTGCTGTTGCTGTGTTGGTTTTCTCAAGACACAAACCCTGTTTGTTCCCTGTGTTTTCAGCAAGCAGAGAAGCTGCTGCAGACACTTTCTTGCCCCTTTTCCACAAGTGAAGTATATTTTGTACCAGTTGGTGTATTCCTCGTCTGCAGAGCAAGAGCAAAGGTTTTAGGATCTAAATTGCTTGTTTTCCATGGAAGAGCTATGTAGAACACTATGGTTTTTGGTTGCTGTGTTGGTTTTCTCAAGACACAAGCCCTGTTTGTTCTCTGTTTTTTCAGCAAGCAGAGAAGCTGCTGCAGACACTTTCTTGCTCCTTTTCCACTAGTGAAGTATATTTTGTACCAGTTGGTGTATTCCTCGTCTGGAGAGCAGGAGCAAAGGTTTTAAGACCTAAATTGCTTGATTTCCTTGGAAGAGATATGTAGAACACTGTGCTTTGCTGTTGCTGTGTTGGTTTTCTCAAGACACAAACCCTGTTTGTTCCCTGTGTTTTCAGCAAGCAGAGAAGCTGCTGCAGACACTTTCTTGCCCCTTTTCCACAAGTGAAGTATATTTTGTACCAGTTGGTGTATTCCTCGTCTGCAGAGCAAGAGCAAAGGTTTTAGGATCTAAATTGCTTGTTTTCCATGGAAGAGCTCTGTAGAACACTATGCTTTGCTGTTGCTGTGTTGGTTTTCTCAAGAAACAAACCCTGTGTGTTCTCTGTACTTGCAGCGAGCAGAGAAGCTCTTGAAGACACGTACCTGCTTTCTCCACTACTGACGTATATTTTGTACCAGTTGGTGTATTCCTCGTCTGCAGAGCAAGAGCAAAGGTTTTAGGATCTAAATTGCTTGTTTTCCATGGAAGAGCTATGTAGAACACTATGGTTTTCGGTTGCTGTGTTTGTTTTCTCAAGACACAAGCTTTGTTTGTTCTCTGTGTTTTCAGCAAGCAGAGAAGCTGCTGCAGACACTTTCTTGCTCCTTTTCCACTAGTGAAGTATATTTTGTACCAGTTGGTGTATTCCTCGTCTGGAGCGCAGGAGCAAAGGTTTTAGGACCTAAATTGCTTGATTTCCTTGGAAGAGATATGTAGAACACTGTGCTTTGCTGTTGCTGTGTTGGTTTTCTCAAGACACAAACCCTGTTTGTTCCCTGTGTTTTCAGCAAGCAGAGAAGCTGCTGCAGACACTTTCTTGCCCCTTTTCCACAAGTGAAGTATATTTTGTACCAGTTGGTGTATTCCTCGTCTGCAGAGCAAGAGCAAAGGTTTTAGGATCTAAATTGCTTGTTTTCCATGGAAGAGCTATGTAGAACACTATGCTTTGCTGTTGCTGTGTTGGTTTTCTAAAGACACAAACCCTGTTTGTTCTCTGTGTTTTCAGCAAGCAGAGAAGCTGCTGCAGACACTTTCTTGCTCCTTTTCCACTAGTGAAGTATATTTTGTACCAGTTGGTGTATTCCTCGTCTGGAGAGCAGGAGCAAAGGTTTTAGGACCTAAATTGCTTGATTTCCTTGGAAGAGATATGTAGAACACTGTGCTTTGCTGTTGCTGTGTTGGTTTTCTCAAGACACAAACCCTGTTTGTTCCCTGTGTTTTCAGCAAGCAGAGAAGCTGCTGCAGACACTTTCTTGCCCCTTTTCCACAAGTGAAGTATATTTTGTACCAGTTGGTGTATTCCTCGTCTGCAGAGCAAGAGCAAAGGTTTTAGGATCTAAATTGCTTGTTTTCCATGGAAGAGCTATGTAGAACACTATGGTTTTCGGTTGCTGTGTTTGTTTTCTCAAGACACAAGCCCTGTTTGTTCTCTGTTTTTTCAGCAAGCAGAGAAGCTGCTGCAGACACTTTCTTGCTCCTTTTCCACTAGTGAAGTATATTTTGTACCAGTTGGTGTATTCCTCGTCTGGAGAGCAGGAGCAAAGGTTTTAGGACCTAAATTGCTTGATTTCCTTGGAAGAGATATGTAGAACACTGTGCTTTGCTGTTGCTGTGTTGGTTTTCTCAAGACACAAACCCTGTTTGTTCCCTGTGTTTTCAGCAAGCAGAGAAGCTGCTGCAGACACTTTCTTGCCCCTTTTCCACTAGTGAAGTATATTTTGTACCAGTTGGTGTATTCCTCGTCTGCAGAGCAAGAGCAAAGGTTTTAGGATCTAAATTGCTTGTTTTCCATGGAAGAGCTCTGTAGAACACTATGCTTTGCTGTTGCTGTGTTGGTTTTCTCAAGAAAGAAACCCTGTTTGTTCTCTGTGTTTTCAGCAAGCAGAGAAGCTGCTGCAGACACTTTCTTGCTCCTTTTCCACTAGTGAAGTATATTTTGTACCAGTTGGTGTATTCCTCGTCTGGAGAGCAGGAGCAAACGTTTTAGGACCTAAATTGCTTGATTTCCTTGGAAGAGATATGTAGAACACTGTGCTTTGCTGTTGCTGTGTTGGTTTTCTCAAGACACAAACCCTGTTTGTTCCCTGTGTTTTCAGCAAGCAGAGAAGCTGCTGCAGACACTTTCTTGCCCCTTTTCCACAAGTGAAGTATATTTTGTACCAGTTGGTGTATTCCTCGTCTGCAGAGCAAGAGCAAAGGTTTTAGGATCTAAATTGCTTGTTTTCCATGGAAGAGCTATGTAGAACACTATGGTTTTTGGTTGCTGTGTTGGTTTTCTCAAGACACAAGCCCTGTTTGTTCTCTGTTTTTTCAGCAAGCAGAGAAGCTGCTGCAGACACTTTCTTGCTCCTTTTCCACTAGTGAAGTATATTTTGTACCAGTTGGTGTATTCCTCGTCTGGAGAGCAGGAGCAAAGGTTTTAGGACCTAAATTGCTTGATTTCCTTGGAAGAGATATGTAGAACACTGTGCTTTGCTGTTGCTGTGTTGGTTTTCTCAAGACACAAACCCTGTTTGTTCCCTGTGTTTTCAGCAAGCAGAGAAGCTGCTGCAGACACTTTCTTGCCCCTTTTCCACAAGTGAAGTATATTTTGTACCAGTTGGTGTATTCCTCGTCTGCAGAGCAAGAGCAAAGGTTTTAGGATCTAAATTGCTTGTTTTCCATGGAAGAGCTCTGTAGAACACTATGCTTTGCTGTTGCTGTGTTGGTTTTCTCAAGAAACAAACCCTGTGTGTTCTCTGTACTTGCAGCGAGCAGAGAAGCTCTTGAAGACACGTACCTGCTTTCTCCACTACTGACGTATATTTTGTACCAGTTGGTGTATTCCTCGTCTGCAGAGCAAGAGCAAAGGTTTTAGGATCTAAATTGCTTGTTTTCCATGGAAGAGCTATGTAGAACACTATGGTTTTCGGTTGCTGTGTTTGTTTTCTCAAGACACAAGCTTTGTTTGTTCTCTGTGTTTTCAGCAAGCAGAGAAGCTGCTGCAGACACTTTCTTGCTCCTTTTCCACTAGTGAAGTATATTTTGTACCAGTTGGTGTATTCCTCGTCTGGAGCGCAGGAGCAAAGGTTTTAGGACCTAAATTGCTTGATTTCCTTGGAAGAGATATGTAGAACACTGTGCTTTGCTGTTGCTGTGTTGGTTTTCTCAAGACACAAACCCTGTTTGTTCCCTGTGTTTTCAGCAAGCAGAGAAGCTGCTGCAGACACTTTCTTGCCCCTTTTCCACAAGTGAAGTATATTTTGTACCAGTTGGTGTATTCCTCGTCTGCAGAGCAAGAGCAAAGGTTTTAGGATCTAAATTGCTTGATTTCCATGGAAGAGCTATGTAGAACACTATGCTTTGCTGTTGCTGTGTTGGTTTTCTAAAGACACAAACCCTGTTTGTTCTCTGTGTTTTCAGCAAGCAGAGAAGCTGCTGCAGACACTTTCTTGCTCCTTTTCCACTAGTGAAGTATATTTTGTACCAGTTGGTGTATTCCTCGTCTGGAGAGCAGGAGCAAAGGTTTTAGGACCTAAATTGCTTGATTTCCTTGGAAGAGATATGTAGAACACTGTGCTTTGCTGTTGCTGTGTTGGTTTTCTCAAGACACAAACCCTGTTTGTTCCCTGTGTTTTCAGCAAGCAGAGAAGCTGCTGCAGACACTTTCTTGCCCCTTTTCCACAAGTGAAGTATATTTTGTACCAGTTGGTGTATTCCTCGTCTGCAGAGCAAGAGCAAAGGTTTTAGGATCTAAATTGCTTGTTTTCCATGGAAGAGCTATGTAGAACACTATGGTTTTCGGTTGCTGTGTTTGTTTTCTCAAGACACAAGCCCTGTTTGTTCTCTGTTTTTTCAGCAAGCAGAGAAGCTGCTGCAGACACTTTCTTGCTCCTTTTCCACTAGTGAAGTATATTTTGTACCAGTTGGTGTATTCCTCGTCTGGAGAGCAGGAGCAAAGGTTTTAGGACCTAAATTGCTTGATTTCCTTGGAAGAGATATGTAGAACACTGTGCTTTGCTGTTGCTGTGTTGGTTTTCTCAAGACACAAACCCTGTTTGTTCCCTGTGTTTTCAGCAAGCAGAGAAGCTGCTGCAGACACTTTCTTGCCCCTTTTCCACTAGTGAAGTATATTTTGTACCAGTTGGTGTATTCCTCGTCTGCAGAGCAAGAGCAAAGGTTTTAGGATCTAAATTGCTTGTTTTCCATGGAAGAGCTCTGTAGAACACTATGCTTTGCTGTTGCTGTGTTGGTTTTCTCAAGAAACAAACCCTGTTTGTTCTCTGTACTTGCAGCGAGCAGAGAAGCTCTTGAAGACACGTACCTGCTTTCTCCACTACTGACGTATATTTTGTACCAGTTGGTGTATTCCTCGTCTGCAGAGCAAGAGCAAAGGTTTTAGGATCTAAATTGCTTGTTTTCCATGGAAGAGCTATGTAGAACACTATGGTTTTCGGTTGCTGTGTTTGTTTTCTCAAGACACAAGCTTTGTTTGTTCTCTGTGTTTTCAGCAAGCAGAGAAGCTGCTGCAGACACTTTCTTGCTCCTTTTCCACTAGTGAAGTATATTTTGTACCAGTTGGTGTATTCCTCGTCTGGAGAGCAGGAGCAAAGGTTTTAGGACCTAAATTGCTTGATTTCCTTGGAAGAGATATGTAGAACACTGTGCTTTGCTGTTGCTGTGTTGGTTTTCTCAAGACACAAACCCTGTTTGTTCCCTGTGTTTTCAGCAAGCAGAGAAGCTGCTGCAGACACTTTCTTGCCCCTTTTCCACAAGTGAAGTATATTTTGTACCAGTTGGTGTATTCCTCGTCTGCAGAGCAAGAGCAAAGGTTTTAGGATCTAAATTGCTTGATTTCCATGGAAGAGCTATGTAGAACACTATGCTTTGCTGTTGCTGTGTTGGTTTTCTAAAGACACAAACCCTGTTTGTTTTCTGTGTTTTCAGCAAGCAGAGAAGCTGCTGCAGACACTTTCTTGCTCCTTTTCCACTAGTGAAGTATATTTTGTACCAGTTGGTGTATTCCTCGTCAGGAGAGCAGGAGCAAAGGTTTTAGGACCTAAATTGCTTGATTTCCTTGGAAGAGATATGTAGAACACTGTGCTTTGCTGTTGCTGTGTTGGTTTTCTCAAGACACAAACCCTGTTTGTTCCCTGTGTTTTCAGCAAGCAGAGAAGCTGCTGCAGACACTTTCTTGCCCCTTTTCCACAAGTGAAGTATATTTTGTACCAGTTGGTGTATTCCTCGTCTGCAGAGCAAGAGCAAAGGTTTTAGGATCTAAATTGCTTGTTTTCCATGGAAGAGCTATGTAGAACACTATGCTTTGCTGTTGCTGTGTTGGTTTTCTCAAGACACAAACCCTGTTTGTTCCCTGTGTTTTCAGCAAGCAGAGAAGCTGCTGCAGACACTTTCTTGCCCCTTTTCCACAAGTGAAGTATATTTTGTACCAGTTGGTGTATTCCTCGTCTGCAGAGCAAGAGCAAAGGTGTTAGGACCTAAATTGCTTGATTTCCATGGAAGAGCTCTGTAGAACACTATGCTTTGCTGTTGCTGTGTCGGTTTTCTCAAGAAACAAACCCTGTTTGTTCTCTGTACTTGCAGCGAGCAGAGAAGCTCTTGAAGACACGTACCTGCTTTCTCCACTACTGACGTATATTTTGTACCAGTTGGTGTATTCCTCGTCTGGAGAGCAGGAGCAAAGGTTTTAGGACCTAAATTGCTTGATTTCCTTGGAAGAGATATGTAGAACACTGTGCTTTGCTGTTACTGTGTTGGTTTTCTCAAGACACAAGCCTTGTTAGTTGTATGTGTTTCCAGCCAGCAGAGAAGCTGCTGCAGACACTTTCTTGCCCCTTTTCCACAAGTGAAGTATATTTTGTACCACTTGGTGTATTCCTCGTCTGCAGAGCAAGAGCAAAGGTTTTAGGATCTAAATTGCTTGTTTTCCATGGAAGAGCTATGTAGAACACTATGCTTTGCTGTTGCTGTGTTGGTTTTCTCAAGACACAAGCCCTGTTTGTTCTCTGTGTTTTCAGCAAGCAGAGAAGCTGCTGCAGACACTTTCTTGCTCCTTTTCCACTAGTGAAGTATATTTTGTACCAGTTTGTGTATTCCTCGTCTGCAGAGCAAGAGCAAAAATTTTAGGATCTAAATTGCTTGTTTTCCATGGAAGAGCTATGTAGAACACTATGCTTTGCTGTTGCTGTGTTGGTTTTCTCAAGACACAAACCCTGTTTGTTCCCTGTGTTTTCAGCAAGCAGAGAAGCTGCTGCAGACACTTTCTTGCCCCTTTTTCACAAGTGAAGTATATTTTGTACCAGTTGGTGTGTTCCTCGTCTGCAAAGCAAGAGCAAAGGTTTTAGGATCTAAATTGCTTGATTTCCATGGAAAAGATATGTAGAACACTGTGCTTTGCTGTTGCTGTGTTGGTTTTCTCAAGACACAAACCCTGTTTGTTCCCTGTGTTTTCAGCAAGCAGAGAAGCTGCTGCAGACACTTTCTTGCCCCTTTTCCACAAGTGAAGTATATTTTGTACCAGTTGGTGTATTCCTCGTCTGCAGAGCAAGAGCAAAGGTTTTAGGATCTAAATTGCTTGTTTTCCATGGAAGAGCTCTGTAGAACACTATGCTTTGCTGTTGCTGTGTTGGTTTTCTCAAGACACAAGTCCTGTTGGTTGTCTGTGTTTGCAGCAAGCAGAGAAGCTGCTGCAGACACTTTCTTGCCCCTTTTCCACAAGTGAAGTATATTTTGTACCAGTTGGTGTGTTCCTCATCTGCAAAGCAAGAGCAAATGTGTTAGGACCTAAATTGCTTGATTTCCATGGAAGAGCTATGTAGAACACTATGCTTTGCTGTTGCTGTGTTGGTTTTCTCAAGAACAAACCCTGTTTGTTCTCTGTACTTGCAGCGAGCAGAGAAGCTCTTGAAGACACGTACCTGCTTTCTCCACTACTGACGTATATTTTGTACCAGTTGGTGTATTCCTCGTCTGCAGAGCAAGAGCAAAGGTTTTAGGATCTAAATTGCTTGTTTTCCATGGAAGAGCTATGTAGAACACTATGGTTTTCGGTTGCTGTGTTTGTTTTCTCAAGACACAAGCCCTGTTTGTTCTCTGTTTTTTCAGCAAGCAGAGAAGCTGCTGCAGACACTTTCTTGCTCCTTTTCCACTAGTGAAGTATATTTTGTACCAGTTGGTGTATTCCTCGTCTGGAGAGCAGGAGCAAAGGTTTTAGGACCTAAATTGCTTGATTTCCTTGGAAGAGATATGTAGAACACTGTGCTTTGCTGTTGCTGTGTTGGTTTTCTCAAGACACAAACCCTGTTTGTTCCCTGTGTTTTCAGCAAGCAGAGAAGCTGCTGCAGACACTTTCTTGCCCCTTTTCCACAAGTGAAGTATATTTTGTACCAGTTGGTGTATTCCTCGTCTGCAGAGCAAGAGCAAAGGTTTTAGGATCTAAATTGCTTGTTTTCCATGGAAGAGCTCTGTAGAACACTATGCTTTGCTGTTGCTGTGTTGGTTTTCTCAAGACACAAGTCCTGTTGGTTGTCTGTGTTTGCAGCAAGCAGAGAAGCTGCTGCAGACACTTTCTTGCCCCTTTTTCACAAGTGAAGTATATTTTGTACCAGTTGGTGTGTTCCTCGTCTGCAAAGCAAGAGCAAATGTGTTAGGACCTAAATTGCTTGATTTCCATGGAAGAGCTCTGTAGAACACTATGCTTTGCTGTTGCTGTGTTGGTTTTCTCAAGAAACAAACCCTGTTTGTTCTCTGTACTTGCAGCGAGCAGAGAAGCTCTTGAAGACACGTACCTGCTTTCTCCACTACTGACGTATATTTTGTACCAGTTGGTGTATTCCTCGTCTGGAGAGCAGGAGCAAAGGTTTTAGGACCTAAATTGCTTGATTTCCATGGAAGAGCTATGTAGAACACTATGGTTTTCGGTTGCTGTGTTTGTTTTCTCAAGACACAAGCTTTGTTTGTTCTCTGTGTTTTCAGCAAGCAGAGAAGCTGCTGCAGACACTTTCTTGCTCCTTTTCCACTAGTGAAGTATATTTTGTACCAGTTGGTGTATTCCTCGTCTGGAGAGCAGGAGCAAAGGTTTTAGGACCTAAATTGCTTGATTTCCTTGGAAGAGATATGTAGAACACTGTGCTTTGCTGTTGCTGTGTTGGTTTTCTCAAGACACAAACCCTGTTTGTTCCCTGTGTTTTCAGCAAGCAGAGAAGCTGCTGCAGACACTTTCTTGCCCCTTTTCCACAAGTGAAGTATATTTTGTACCAGTTGGTGTATTCCTCGTCTGCAGAGCAAGAGCAAAGGTTTTAGGATCTAAATTGCTTGATTTCCATGGAAGAGCTATGTAGAACACTATGCTTTGCTGTTGCTGTGTTGGTTTTCTAAAGACAGAAACCCTGTTTGTTCTCTGTGTTTTCAGCAAGCAGAGAAGCTGCTGCAGACACTTTCTTGCTCCTTTTCCACTAGTGAAGTATATTTTGTACCAGTTGGTGTATTCCTCGTCTGGAGAGCAGGAGCAAAGGTTTTAGGACCTAAATTGCTTGATTTCCTTGGAAGAGATATGTAGAACACTGTGCTTTGCTGTTGCTGTGTTGGTTTTCTCAAGACACAAACCCTGTTTGTTCCCTGTGTTTTCGGCAAGCAGAGAAGCTGCTGCAGACACTTTCTTGCCCCTTTTCCACAAGTGAAGTATATTTTGTACCAGTTGGTGTATTCCTCGTCTGCAGAGCAAGAGCAAAGGTTTTAGGATCTAAATTGCTTGATTTCCATGGAAGAGCTATGTAGAACACTATGCTTTGCTGTTGCTGTGTTGGTTTTCTAAAGACACAAACCCTGTTTGTTCTCTGTGTTTTCAGCAAGCAGAGAAGCTGCTGCAGACACTTTCTTGCTCCTTTTCCACTAGTGAAGTATATTTTGTACCAGTTGGTGTATTCCTCGTCTGGAGAGCAGGAGCAAAGGTTTTAGGACATAAATTGCTTGATTTCCTTGGAAGAGATATGTAGAACACTGTGCTTTGCTGTTGCTGTGTTGGTTTTCTCAAGACACAAACCCTGTTTGTTCCCTGTGTTTTCAGCAAGCAGAGAAGCTGCTGCAGACACTTTCTTGCCCCTTTTCCACAAGTGAAGTATATTTTGTACCAGTTGGTGTATTCCTCGTCTGCAGAGCAAGAGCAAAGGTTTTAGGATCTAAATTGCTTGTTTTCCATGGAAGAGCTCTGTAGAACACTATGCTTTGCTGTTGCTGTGTCGGTTTTCTCAAGAAACAAACCCTGTTTGTTCTCTGTACTTGCAGCGAGCAGAGAAGCTCTTGAAGACACGTACCTGCTTTCTCCACTACTGACGTATATTTTGTACCAGTTGGTGTATTCCTCGTCTGGAGAGCAGGAGCAAAGGTTTTAGGACCTAAATTGCTTGATTTCCTTGGAAGAGATATGTAGAACACTGTGCTTTGCTGTTACTGTGTTGGTTTTCTCAAGACACAAGCCTTGTTAGTTGTATGTGTTTCCAGCCAGCAGAGAAGCTGCTGCAGACACTTTCTTGCCCCTTTTCCACAAGTGAAGTATATTTTGTACCACTTGGTGTATTCCTCGTCTGCAGAGCAAGAGCAAAGGTTTTAGGATCTAAATTGCTTGTTTTCCATGGAAGAGCTATGTAGAACACTATGCTTTGCTGTTGCTGTGTTGGTTTTCTCAAGACACAAGCCCTGTTTGTTCTCTGTGTTTTCAGCAAGCAGAGAAGCTGCTGCAGACACTTTCTTGCTCCTTTTCCACTAGTGAAGTATATTTTGTACCAGTTTGTGTATTCCTCGTCTGCAGAGCAAGAGCAAAGGTTTTAGGATCTAAATTGCTTGATTTCCATGGAAGAGATATGTAGAACACTGTGCTTTGCTGTTGCTGTGTTGGTTTTCTCAAGACACAAACCCTGTTTGTTCCCTGTGTTTTCAGCAAGCAGAGAAGCTGCTGCAGACACTTTCTTGCCCCTTTTCCACAAGTGAAGTATATTTTGTACCAGTTGGTGTATTCCTCGTCTGCAGAGCAAGAGCAAAGGTTTTAGGATCTAAATTGCTTGTTTTCCATGGAAGAGCTCTGTAGAACACTATGCTTTGCTGTTGCTGTGTTGGTTTTCTCAAGACACAAGTCCTGTTGGTTGTCTGTGTTTGCAGCAAGCAGAGAAGCTGCTGCAGACACTTTCTTGCCCCTTTTCCACAAGTGAAGTATATTTTGTACCAGTTGGTGTGTTCCTCGTCTGCAAAGCAAGAGCAAATGTGTTAGGACCTAAATTGCTTGATTTCCATGGAAGAGCTCTGTAGAACACTATGCTTTGCTGTTGCTGTGTTGGTTTTCTCAAGAAACAAACCCTGTTTGTTCTCTGTACTTGCAGCGAGCAGAGAAGCTCTTGAAGACACGTACCTGCTTTCTCCACTACTGACGTATATTTTGTACCAGTTGGTGTATTCCTCGTCTGCAGAGCAAGAGGAAAGGTTTTAGGATCTAAATTGCTTGTTTTCCATGGAAGAGCTATGTAGAACACTATGGTTTTCGGTTGCTGTGTTTGTTTTCTCAAGACACAAGCCCTGTTTGTTCTCTGTGTTTTCAGCAAGCAGAGAAGCTGCTGCAGACACTTTCTTGCTCCTTTTCCACTAGTGAAGTATATTTTGTACCAGTTGGTGTATTCCTCGTCTGGAGAGCAGGAGCAAAGGTTTTAGGACCTAAATTGCTTGATTTCCTTGGAAGAGATATGTAGAACACTGTGCTTTGCTGTTGCTGTGTTGGTTTTCTCAAGACACAAACCCTGTTTGTTCCCTGTGTTTTCAGCAAGCAGAGAAGCTGCTGCAGACACTTTCTTGCCCCTTTTCCACAAGTGAAGTATATTTTGTACCAGTTGGTGTATTCCTCGTCTGCAGAGCAAGAGCAAAGGTTTTAGGATCTAAATTGCTTGTTTTCCATGGAAGAGCTCTGTAGAACACTATGCTTTGCTGTTGCTGTGTTGGTTTTCTCAAGACACAAGTCCTGTTGGTTGTCTGTGTTTGCAGCAAGCAGAGAAGCTGCTGCAGACACTTTCTTGCCCCTTTTTCACAAGTGAAGTATATTTTGTACCAGTTGGTGTGTTCCTCGTCTGCAAAGCAAGAGCAAATGTGTTAGGACCTAAATTGCTTGATTTCCATGGAAGAGCTCTGTAGAACACTATACTTTGCTGTTGCTGTGTTGGTTTTCTCAAGAAACAAACCCTGTTTGTTCTCTGTACTTGCAGCGAGCAGAGAAGCTCTTGAAGACACGTACCTGCTTTCTCCACTACTGACGTATATTTTGTACCAGTTGGTGTATTCCTCGTCTGCAGAGCAAGAGCAAAGGTTTTAGGATCTAAATTGCTTGATTTCCATGGAAGAGCTATGTAGAACACTATGCTTTGCTGTTGCTGTGTTGGTTTTCTCAAGACACAAGTCCTGTTGGTTGTCTGTGTTTGCAGCAAGCAGAGAAGCTGCTGCAGACACTTTCTTGCCCCTTTTCCACAAGTGAAGTATATTTTGTACCAGTTGGTGTGTTCCTCGTCTGCAAAGCAAGAGCAAATGTGTTAGGACCTAAATTGCTTGATTTCCATGGAAGAGATATGTAGAACACTGTGCTTTGCTGTTGCTGTGTTGGTTTTCTCAAGACACAAACCCTGTTTGTTCCCTGTGTTTTCAGCAAGCAGAGAAGCTGCTGCAGACACTTTCTTGCCCCTTTTCCACAAGTGAAGTATATTTTGTACCAGTTGGTGTATTCCTCGTCTGCAGAGCAAGAGCAAAGGTTTTAGGATCTAAATTGCTTGATTTCCATGGAAGAGCTATGTAGAACACTATGCTTTGCTGTTGCTGTGTTGGTTTTCTCAAGACACAAACCCTGTTTGTTCTCTGTGTTTTCAGCAAGCAGAGAAGCTGCTGCAGACACTTTCTTGCTCCTTTTCCACTAGTGAAGTATATTTTGTACCAGTTGGTGTATTCCTCGTCTGGAGAGCAGGAGCAAAGGTTTTAGGACCTAAATTGCTTGATTTCCTTGGAAGAGATATGTAGAACACTGTGCTTTGCTGTTGCTGTGTTGGTTTTCTCAAGACACAAACCCTGTTTGTTCCCTGTGTTTTCAGCAAGCAGAGAAGCTGCTGCAGACACTTTCTTGCCCCTTTTCCACAAGTGAAGTATATTTTGTACCAGTTGGTGTATTCCTCGTCTGCAGAGCAAGAGCAAAGGTTTTAGGATCTAAATTGCTTGTTTTCCATGGAAGAGCTATGTAGAACACTATGCTTTGCTGTTGCTGTGTTGGTTTTCTCAAGACACAAACCCTGTTTGTTCCCTGTGTTTTCAGCAAGCAGAGAAGCTGCTGCAGACACTTTCTTGCCCCTTTTCCACAAGTGAAGTATATTTTGTACCAGTTGGTGTATTCCTTGTCTGCAGAGCAAGAGCAAAGGTTTTAGGATCTAAATTGCTTGATTTCCTTGGAAGAGATATGTAGAACACTGTGCTTTGCTGTTGCTGTGTTGGTTTTCTCAAGACACAAACCCTGTTTGTTCCCTGTGTTTTCAGCAAGCAGAGAAGCTGCTGCAGACACTTTCTTGCCCCTTTTCCACAAGTGAAGTATATTTTGTACCAGTTGGTGTATTCCTCGTCTGCAGAGCAAGAGCAAAGGTTTTAGGATCTAAATTGCTTGTTTTCCATGGAAGAGCTATGTAGAACACTATGCTTTGCTGTTGCTGTGTTGGTTTTCTAAAGACACAAACCCTGTTTGTTCCCTGTGTTTTCAGCAAGCAGAGAAGCTGCTGCAGACACTTTCTTGCCCCTTTTCCACAAGTGAAGTATATTTTGTACCAGTTGGTGTATTCCTTGTCTGCAGAGCAAGAGCAAAGGTTTTAGGATCTAAATTGCTTGTTTTCCATGGAAGAGCTCTGTAGAACACTATGCTTTGCTGTTGCTGTGTTGGTTTTCTCAAGACACAAGTCCTGTTGGTTGTCTGTGTTTGCAGCAAGCAGAGAAGCTGCTGCAGACACTTTCTTGCCCCTTTTCCACAAGTGAAGTATATTTTGTACCAGTTGGTGTATTCCTCGTCTGCAGAGCAAGAGCAAAGGTGTTAGGACCTAAATTGCTTGATTTCCATGGAAGAGCTCTGTAGAAGACTATGCTTTGCTGTTGCTGTGTCGGTTTTCTCAAGAAACAAACCCTGTTTGTTCTCTGTACTTGCAGCGAGCAGAGAAGCTCTTGAAGACACGTACCTGCTTTCTCCACTACTGACGTATATTTTGTACCAGTTGGTGTATTCCTCGTCTGGAGAGCAGGAGCAAAGGTTTTAGGACCTAAATTGCTTGATTTCCTTGGAAGAGATATGTAGAACACTGTGCTTTGCTGTTACTGTGTTGGTTTTCTCAAGACACAAGTCCTGTTGGTTGTCTGTGTTTGCAGCAAGCAGAGAAGCTGCTGCAGACACTTTCTTGCTCCTTTTCCACTAGTGAAGTATATTTTGTACCAGTTGGTGTATTCCTCGTCTGCAGAGCAAGAGCAAAGGTTTTAGGATCTAAATTGCTTGTTTTCCATGGAAGAGCTATGTAGAACACTATGCTTTGCTGTTGCTGTGTTGGTTTTCTCAAGACACAAGCCCTGTTTGTTCCCTGTGTTTTCAGCAAGCAGAGAAGCTGCTGCAGACACTTTCTTGCCCCTTTTCCACTAGTGAAGTATATTTTGTGCCAGTTGGTGTGTTCCTCCTCTGCAGAGCAAGAGCAAAGGTTTTAGGATCTAAATTGCTTGTTTTCCATGGAAGAGCTATGTAGAACACTATGCTTTGCTGTTGCTGTGTTGGTTTTCTCAAGACACAAGTCCTGTTGGTTGTCTGTGTTTGCAGCAAGCAGAGAAGCTGCTGCAGACACTTTCTTGCTCCTTTTCCACTAGTGAAGTATATTTTGTACCAGTTGGTGTATTCCTCGTCTGGAGAGCAGGAGCAAAGGTTTTAGGACCTAAATTGCTTGATTTCCTTGGAAGAGATATGTAGAACACTGTGCTTTGCTGTTGCTGTGTTGGTTTTCTCAAGACACAAACCCTGTTTGTTCCCTGTGTTTTCAGCAAGCAGAGAAGCTGCTGCAGACACTTTCTTGCCCCTTTTCCACAAGTGAAGTATATTTTGTACCAGTTGGTGTATTCCTCGTCTGCAGAGCAAGAGCAAAGGTTTTAGGATCTAAATTGCTTGTTTTCCATGGAAGAGCTATGTAGAACACTATGCTTTGCTGTTGCTGTGTTGGTTTTCTAAAGACACAAACCCTGTTTGTTCCCTGTGTTTTCAGCAAGCAGAGAAGCTGCTGCAGACACTTTCTTGCCCCTTTTCCACAAGTGAAGTATATTTT
This sequence comes from Prinia subflava, assembly GCF_021018805.1. Taxonomy (NCBI): domain Eukaryota; kingdom Metazoa; phylum Chordata; class Aves; order Passeriformes; family Cisticolidae; genus Prinia; species Prinia subflava. Next base: position 34,729 of record NW_026960652.1, on the reverse strand, counting down.
GTACCAGTTGGTGTATTCCTCGTCGGCAGAGCAAGAGCAAAGGTGTTAGGACCTAAATTGCTTGATTTCCATGGAAGAGCTCTGTAGAACACTATGCTTTGCTGTTGCTGTGTCGGTTTTCTCAAGAAACAAACCCTGTTTGTTCTCTGTACTTGCAGCGAGCAGAGAAGCTCTTGAAGACACGTACGTGCTTTCTCCACTACTGACGTATATTTTGTACCAGTTGGTGTATTCCTCGTCTGGAGAGCAGGAGCAAAGGTTTTAGGACCTAAATTGCTTGATTTCCTTGGAAGAGATATGTAGAACACTGTGCTTTGCTGTTACTGTGTTGGTTTTCTCAAGACACAAGCCTTGTTAGTTGTATGTGTTTCCAGCCAGCAGAGAAGCTGCTGCAGACACTTTCTTGCCCCTTTTCCACAAGTGAAGTATATTTTGTACCACTTGGTGTATTCCTCGTCTGCAGAGCAAGAGCAAAGGTTTTAGGATCTAAATTGCTTGTTTTCCATGGAAGAGCTATGTAGAACACTATGCTATGCTGTTGCTGTGTTGGTTTTCTCAAGACACAAGCCCTGTTTGTTCTCTGTGTTTTCAGCAAGCAGAGAAGCTGCTGCAGACACTTTCTTGCTCCTTTTCCACTAGTGAAGTATATTTTGTACCAGTTTGTGTATTCCTCGTCTGCAGAGCAAGAGCAAAGGTTTTAGGATCTAAATTGCTTGTTTTCCATGGAAGAGCTATGTAGAACACTATGCTTTGCTGTTGCTGTGTTGGTTTTCTCAAGACACAAACCCTGTTTGTTCCCTGTGTTTTCAGCAAGCAGAGAAGCTGCTGCAGACACTTTCTTGCCCCTTTTTCACAAGTGAAGTATATTTTGTACCAGTTGGTGTGTTCCTCGTCTGCAAAGCAAGAGCAAAGGTTTTAGGACTTAAATTGCTTGATTTCCATGGAAGAGATATGTAGAACACTGTGCTTTGCTGTTGCTGTGTTGGTTTTCTCAAGACACAAACCCTGTTTGTTCCCTGTGTTTTCAGCAAGCAGAGAAGCTGCTGCAGACACTTTCTTGCCCCTTTTCCACAAGTGAAGTATATTTTGTACCAGTTGGTGTATTCCTCGTCTGCAGAGCAAGAGCAAAGGTTTTAGGATCTAAATTGCTTGATTTCCATGGAAGAGATATGTAGAACACTATGCTTTGCTGTTGCTGTGTTGGTTTTCTCAAGACACAAGTCCTGTTGGTTGTCTGTGTTTGCAGCAAGCAGAGAAGCTGCTGCAGACACTTTCTTGCCCCTTTTTCAAAAGTGAAGTATATTTTGTACCAGTTGGTGTGTTCCTCGTCTGCAAAGCAAGAGCAAATGTGTTAGGACCTAAATTGCTTGATTTCCATGGAAGAGCTCTGTAGAACACTATGCTTTGCTGTTGCTGTGTTGGTTTTCTCAAGAAACAAACCCTGTTTGTTCTCTGTACTTGCAGCGAGCAGAGAAGCTCTTGAAGACACGTACCTGCTTTCTCCACTACTGACGTATATTTTGTACCAGTTGGTGTATTCCTCGTCTGCAGAGCAAGAGCAAAGGTTTTAGGATCTAAATTGCTTGTTTTCCATGGAAGAGCTATGTAGAACACTATGCTTTGCTGTTGCTGTGTTTGTTTTCTCAAGACACAAGCCCTGTTTGTTCTCTGTTTTTTCAGCAAGCAGAGAAGCTGCTGCAGACACTTTCTTGCCCCTTTTCCACTAGTGAAGTATATTTTGTACCAGTTGGTGTATTCCTCGTCTGGAGAGCAGGAGCAAAGGTTTTAGGACCTAAATTGCTTGATTTCCTTGGAAGAGATATGTAGAACACTGTGCTTTGCTGTTGCTGTGTTGGTTTTCTCAAGACACAAACCCTGTTTGTTCCCTGTGTTTTCAGCAAGCAGAGAAGCTGCTGCAGACACTTTCTTGCCCCTTTTCCACAAGTGAAGTATATTTTGTACCAGTTGGTGTATTCCTCGTCTGCAGAGCAAGAGCAAAGGTTTTAAAATCTAAATTGCTTGATTTCCATGGAAGAGCTATGTAGAACACTATGCTTTGCTGTTGCTGTGTTGGTTTTCTAAAGACACAAACCCTGTTTGTTCTCTGTGTTTTCAGCAAGCAGAGAAGCTGCTGCAGACACTTTCTTGCTCCTTTTCCACTAGTGAAGTATATTTTGTACCAGTTGGTGTATTCCTCGTCTGGAGAGCAGGAGCAAAGGTTTTAGGACCTAAATTGCTTGATTTCCTTGGAAGAGATATGTAGAACACTGTGCTTTGCTGTTGCTGTGTTGGTTTTCTCAAGACACAAACCCTGTTTGTTCCCTGTGTTTTCAGCAAGCAGAGAAGCTGCTGCAGACACTTTCTTGCCCCTTTTCCACAAGTGAAGTATATTTTGTACCAGTTGGTGTATTCCTCGTCTGCAGAGCAAGAGCAAAGGTTTTAGGATCTAAATTGCTTGTTTTCCATGGAAGAGCTATGTAGAACACTATGCTTTGCTGTTGCTGTGTTGGTTTTCTCAAGACACAAACCCTGTTTGTTCCCTGTGTTTTCAGCAAGCAGAGAAGCTGCTGCAGACACATTCTTGCCCCTTTTTCCACAAGTGAAGTATATTTTGTACCAGTTGGTGTATTCCTCGTCTGCAGAGCAAGAGCAAAGGTTTTAAAATCTAAATTGCTTGATTTCCATGGAAGAGCTCTGTAGAACACTATGCTTTGCTGTTGCTGTGTCGGTTTTCTCAAGAAACAAACCCTGTTTGTTCTCTGTACTTGCAGCGAGCAGAGAAGCTCTTGAAGACACGTACCTGCTTTCTCCACTACTGACGTATATTTTGTACCAGTTGGTGTATTCCTCGTCTGGAGAGCAGGAGCAAAGGTTTTAGGACCTAAATTGCTTGATTTCCTTGGAAGAGATATGTAGAACACTGTGCTTTGCTGTTACTGTGTTGGTTTTCTCAAGACACAAGCCTTGTTAGTTGTATGTGTTTCCAGCCAGCAGAGAAGCTGCTGCAGACACTTTCTTGCCCCTTTTTCACAAGTGAAGTATATTTTGTACCAGTTGGTGTGTTCCTCGTCTGCAGAGCAAGAGCAAAGGTTTTAGGACCTAAATTGCTTGATTTCCATGGAAGAGATATGTAGAACACTATGCTTTGCTGTTGCTGTGTTGGTTTTCTCAAGACACAAACCCTGTTTGTTCCCTGTGTTTTCAGCAAGCAGAGAAGCTGCTGCAGACACTTTCTTGCCCCTTTTCCACAAGTGAAGTATATTTTGTACCAGTTGGTGTATTCCTCGTCTGCAGAGCAAGAGCAAAGGTTTTAGGATCTAAATTGCTTGTTTTCCATGGAAGAGCTCTGTAGAACACTATGCTTTGCTGTTGCTGTGTTGGTTTTCTCAAGACACAAGTCCTGTTGGTTGTCTGTGTTTGCAGCAAGCAGAGAAGCTGCTGCAGACACTTTCTTGCCCCTTTTCCACAAGTGAAGTATATTTTGTACCAGTTGGTGTATTCCTCGTCTGCAAAGCAAGAGCAAATGTGTTAGGACCTAAATTGCTTGATTTCCATGGAAGAGCTCTGTAGAACACTATGCTTTGCTGTTGCTGTGTTGGTTTTCTCAAGAAACAAACCCTGTTTGTTCTCTGTACTTGCAGCGAGCAGAGAAGCTCTTGAAGACACGTACCTGCTTTCTCCACTACTGACGTATATTTTGTACCAGTTGGTGTATTCCTCGTCTGCAGAGCAAGAGCAAAGGTTTTAGGATCTAAATTGCTTGTTTTCCATGGAAGAGCTATGTAGAACACTATGGTTTTCGGTTGCTGTGTTTGTTTTCTCAAGACACAAGCCCTGTTTGTTCTCTGTTTTTTCAGCAAGCAGAGAAGCTGCTGCAGACACTTTCTTGCTCCTTTTCCACTAGTGAAGTATATTTTGTACCAGTTGGTGTATTCCTCGTCTGGAGAGCAGGAGCAAAGGTTTTAGGACCTAAATTGCTTGATTTCCTTGGAAGAGATATGTAGAACACTGTGCTTTGCTGTTGCTGTGTTGGTTTTCTCAAGACACAAACCCTGTTTGTTCCCTGTGTTTTCAGCAAGCAGAGAAGCTGCTGCAGACACTTTCTTGCCCCTTTTCCACAAGTGAAGTATATTTTGTACCAGTTGGTGTATTCCTCGTCTGCAGAGCAAGAGCAAAGGTTTTAGGATCTAAATTGCTTGTTTTCCATGGAAGAGCTCTGTAGAACACTATGCTTTGCTGTTGCTGTGTTGGTTTTCTCAAGACACAAGTCCTGTTGGTTGTCTGTGTTTGCAGCAAGCAGAGAAGCTGCTGCAGACACTTTCTTGCCCCTTTTTCACAAGTGAAGTATAATTTGTACCAGTTGGTGTGTTCCTCGTCTGCAAAGCAAGAGCAAATGTGTTAGGACCTAAATTGCTTGATTTCCATGGAAGAGCTATGTAGAACACTATGCTTTGCTGTTGCTGTGTTGGTTTTCTCAAGAAACAAACCCTGTTTGTTCTCTGTACTTGCAGCGAGCAGAGAAGCTCTTGATGACACGTACCTGCTTTCTCCACTACTGACGTATATTTTGTACCAGTTGGTGTATTCCTCGTCTGCAGAGCAAGAGCAAAGGTTTTAGGATCTAAATTGCTTGTTTTCCATGGAAGAGCTATGTAGAACACTATGGTTTTCGGTTGCTGTGTTTGTTTTCTCAAGACACAAGCTTTGTTTGTTCTCTGTGTTTTCAGCAAGCAGAGAAGCTGCTGCAGACACTTTCTTGCTCCTTTTCCACTAGTGAAGTATATTTTGTACCAGTTGGTGTATTCCTCGTCTGGAGAGCAGGAGCAAAGGTTTTAGGACCTAAATTGCTTGATTTCCTTGGAAGAGATATGTAGAACACTGTGCTTTGCTGTTGCTGTGTTGTTTTCTCAAGACACAAACCCTGTTTGTTCCCTGTGTTTTCAGCAAGCAGAGAAGCTGCTGCAGACACTTTCTTGCCCCTTTTCCACAAGTGAAGTATATTTTGTACCAGTTGGTGTATTCCTCGTCTGCAGAGCAAGAGCAAAGGTTTTAGGATCTAAATTGCTTGATTTCCATGGAAGAGCTATGTAGAACACTATGCTTTGCTGTTGCTGTGTTGGTTTTCTAAAGACAGAAACCCTGTTTGTTCTCTGTGTTTTCAGCAAGCAGAGAAGCTGCTGCAGACACTTTCTTGCTCCTTTTCCACTAGTGAAGTATATTTTGTACCAGTTGGTGTATTCCTCGTCTGGAGAGCAGGAGCAAAGGTTTTAGGACCTAAATTGCTTGATTTCCTTGGAAGAGATATGTAGAACACTGTGCTTTGCTGTTGCTGTGTTGGTTTTCTCAAGACACAAACCCTGTTTGTTCCCTGTGTTTTCAGCAAGCAGAGAAGCTGCTGCAGACACTTTCTTGCCCCTTTTCCACAAGTGAAGTATATTTTGTACCAGTTGGTGTATTCCTCGTCTGCAGAGCAAGAGCAAAGGTTTTAGGATCTAAATTGCTTGTTTTCCATGGAAGAGCTATGTAGAACACTATGGTTTTCGGTTGCTGTGTTTGTTTTCTCAAGACACAAGCCCTGTTTGTTCTCTGTTTTTTCAGCAAGCAGAGAAGCTGCTGCAGACACTTTCTTGCTCCTTTTCCACTAGTGAAGTATATTTTGTACCAGTTGGTGTATTCCTCGTCTGGAGAGCAGGAGCAAAGGTTTTAGGACCTAAATTGCTTGATTTCCTTGGAAGAGATATGTAGAACACTGTGCTTTGCTGTTGCTGTGTTGGTTTTCTCAAGACACAAACCCTGTTTGTTCCCTGTGTTTTCAGCAAGCAGAGAAGCTGCTGCAGACACTTTCTTGCCCCTTTTCCACAAGTGAAGTATATTTTGTACCAGTTGGTGTATTCCTCGTCTGCAGAGCAAGAGCAAAGGTTTTAGAATCTAAATTGCTTGTTTTCCATGGAAGAGCTCTGTAGAACACTATGCTTTGCTGTTGCTGTGTTGGTTTTCTCAAGAAACAAACCCTGTGTGTTCTCTGTACTTGCAGCGAGCAGAGAAGCTCTTGAAGACACGTACCTGCTTTCTCCACTACTGACGTGTATTTTGTACCAGTTGGTGTATTCCTCGTCTGCAGAGCAAGAGCAAAGGTTTTAGGATCTAAATTGCTTGTTTTCCATGGAAGAGCTATGTAGAACACTATGGTTTTCGGTTGCTGTGTTTGTTTTCTCAAGACACAAGCTTTGTTTGTTCTCTGTGTTTTCAGCAAGCAGAGAAGCTGCTGCAGACACTTTCTTGCTCCTTTTCCACTAGTGAAGTATATTTTGTACCAGTTGGTGTATTCCTCGTCTGGAGCGCAGGAGCAAAGGTTTTAGGACCTAAATTGCTTGATTTCCTTGGAAGAGATATGTAGAACACTGTGCTTTGCTGTTGCTGTGTTGGTTTTCTCAAGACACAAACCCTGTTTGTTCCCTGTGTTTTCAGCAAGCAGAGAAGCTGCTGCAGACACTTTCTTGCCCCTTTTCCACAAGTGAAGTATATTTTGTACCAGTTGGTGTATTCCTCGTCTGCAGAGCAAGAGCAAAGGTTTTAGGATCTAAATTGCTTGATTTCCATGGAAGAGCTATGTAGAACACTATGCTTTGCTGTTGCTGTGTTGGTTTTCTAAAGACACAAACCCTGTTTGTTCTCTGTGTTTTCAGCAAGCAGAGAAGCTGCTGCAGACACTTTCTTGCTCCTTTTCCACTAGTGAAGTATATTTTGTACCAGTTGGTGTATTCCTCGTCTGGAGAGCAGGAGCAAAGGTTTTAGGACCTAAATTGCTTGATTTCCTTGGAAGAGATATGTAGAACATTGTGCTTTGCTGTTACTGTGTTGGTTTTCTCAAGACACAAGCCTTGTTAGTTGTATGTGTTTCCAGCCAGCAGAGAAGCTGCTGCAGACACTTTCTTGCCCCTTTTCCACAAGTGAAGTATATTTTGTACCACTTGGTGTATTCCTCGTCTGCAGAGCAAGAGCAAAGGTTTTAGGATCTAAATTGCTTGTTTTCCATGGAAGAGCTATGTAGAACACTATGCTTTGCTGTTGCTGTGTTGGTTTTCTCAAGACACAAGCCCTGTTTGTTCTCTGTGTTTTCAGCAAGCAGAGAAGCTGCTGCAGACACTTTCTTGCTCCTTTTCCACTAGTGAAGTATATTTTGTACCAGTTTGTGTATTCCTCGTCTGCAGAGCAAGAGCAAAGGTTTTAGGATCTAAATTGCTTGTTTTCCATGGAAGAGCTATGTAGAACACTATGCTTTGCTGTTGCTGTGTTGGTTTTCTCAAGACACAAACCCTGTTTGTTCCCTGTGTTTTCAGCAAGCAGAGAAGCTGCTGCAGACACTTTCTTGCCCCTTTTTCACAAGTGAAGTATATTTTGTACCAGTTGGTGTGTTCCTCGTCTGCAAAGCAAGAGCAAAGGTTTTAGGACCTAAATTGCTTGATTTCCATGGAAGAGATATGTAGAACACTGTGCTTTGCTGTTGCTGTGTTGGTTTTCTCAAGACACAAACCCTGTTTGTTCCCTGTGTTTTCAGCAAGCAGAGAAGCTGCTGCAGACACTTTCTTGCCCCTTTTCCACAAGTGAAGTATATTTTGTACCAGTTGGTGTATTCCTCGTCTGCAGAGCAAGAGCAAAGGTTTTAGGATCTAAATTGCTTGTTTTCCATGGAAGAGCTCTGTAGAACACTATGCTTTGCTGTTGCTGTGTTGGTTTTCTCAAGACACAAGTCCTGTTGGTTGTCTGTGTTTGCAGCAAGCAGAGAAGCTGCTGCAGACACTTTCTTGCCCCTTTTCCACAAGTGAAGTATATTTTGTACCAGTTGGTGTGTTCCTCGTCTGCAAAGCAAGAGCAAATGTGTTAGGACCTAAATTGCTTGATTTCCATGGAAGAGCTCTGTAGAACACTATGCTTTGCTGTTGCTGTGTTGGTTTTCTCAAGAAACAAACCCTGTTTGTTCTCTGTACTTGCAGCGAGCAGAGAAGCTCTTGAAGACACGTACCTGCTTTCTCCACTACTGACGTATATTTTGTACCAGTTGGTGTATTCCTCGTCTGCAGAGCAAGAGCAAAGGTTTTAGGATCTAAATTGCTTGTTTTCCATGGAAGAGCTATGTAGAACACTATGGTTTTCGGTTGCTGTGTTTGTTTTCTCAAGACACAAGCCCTGTTTGTTCTCTGTTTTTTCAGCAAGCAGAGAAGCTGCTGCAGACACTTTCTTGCTCCTTTTCCACTAGTGAAGTATATTTTGCACCAGTTGGTGTATTCCTCGTCTGGAGAGCAGGAGCAAAGGTTTTAGGACCTAAATTGCTTGATTTCCTTGGAAGAGATATGTAGAACACTGTGCTTTGCTGTTGCTGTGTTGGTTTCTCAAGACACAAACCCTGTTTGTTCCCTGTGTTTTCAGCAAGCAGAGAAGCTGCTGCAGACACTTTCTTGCCCCTTTTCCACAAGTGAAGTATATTTTGTACCAGTTGGTGTATTCCTCGTCTGCAGAGCAAGAGCAAAGGTTTTAGGATCTAAATTGCTTGATTTCCATGGAAGAGCTATGTAGAACACTATGCTTTGCTGTTGCTGTGTTGGTTTTCTAAAGACACAAACCCTGTTTGTTCTCTGTGTTTTCAGCAAGCAGAGAAGCTGCTGCAGACACTTTCTTGCTCCTTTTCCACTAGTGAAGTATATTTTGTACCAGTTGGTGTATTCCTCGTCTGGAGAGCAGGAGCAAGGTTTTAGGACCTAAATTGCTTGATTTCCTTGGAAGAGATATGTAGAACACTGTGCTTTGCTGTTGCTGTGTTGGTTTTCTCAAGACACAAACCCTGTTTGTTCCCTGTGTTTGCAGCAAGCAGAGAAGCTGCTGCAGACACTTTCTTGCCCCTTTTCCACAAGTGAAGTATATTTTGTACCAGTTGGTGTATCCTCGTCTGCAGAGCAAGAGCAAAGGTTTTAGGATCTAAATTGCTTGTTTTCCATGGAAGAGCTATGTAGAACACTATGGTTTTCGGTTGCTGTGTTTGTTTTCTCAAGACACAAGCCCTGTTTGTTCTCTGTTTTTTCAGCAAGCAGGACACTTTCTTGCTCCTTTTCCACTAGTGAAGTATATTTTGTACCAGTTGGTGTATTCCTCGTCTGGAGAGCAGGAGCAAAGGTTTTAGGACCTAAATTGCTTGATTTCCTTGGAAGAGATATGTAGAACACTGTGCTTTGCTGTTGCTGTGTTGGTTTTCTCAAGACACAAACCCTGTTTGTTCCCTGTGTTTTCAGCAAGCAGAGAAGCTGCTGCAGACACTTTCTTGCCCCTTTTCCACAAGTGAAGTATATTTTGTACCAGTTGGTGTATTCCTCGTCTGCAGAGCAAGAGCAAAGGTTTTAGGATCTAAATTGCTTGTTTTCCATGGAAGAGCTCTGTAGAACACTATGCTTTGCTGTTGCTGTGTTGGTTTTCTCAAGAAACAAACCCTGTTTGTTCTCTGTACTTGCAGCGAGCAGAGAAGCTCTTGAAGACACGTACCTGCTTTCTCCACTACTGACGTATATTTTGTACCAGTTGGTGTATTCCTCATCTGCAGAGCAAGAGCAAAGGTTTTAGGATCTAAATTGCTTGTTTTCCATGGAAGAGCTATGTAGAACACTATGGTTTTCGGTTGCTGTGTTTGTTTTCTCAAGACACAAGCTTTGTTTGTTCTCTGTGTTTTCAGCAAGCAGAGAAGCTGCTGCAGACACTTTCTTGCTCCTTTTCCACTAGTGAAGTATATTTTGTACCAGTTGGTGTATTCCTCGTCTGGAGAGCAGGAGCAAAGGTTTTAGGACCTAAATTGCTTGATTTCCTTGGAAGAGATATGTAGAACACTGTGCTTTGCTGTTGCTGTGTTGGTTTTCTCAAGACACAAACCCTGTTTGTTCCCTGTGTTTTCAGCAAGCAGAGAAGCTGCTGCAGACACTTTCTTGCCCCTTTTCCACAAGTGAAGTATATTTTGTACCAGTTGGTGTATTCCTCGTCTGCAGAGCAAGAGCAAAGGTTTTAGGATCTAAATTGCTTGATTTCCATGGAAGAGCTATGTAGAACACTATGCTTTGCTGTTGCTGTGTTGGTTTTCTAAAGACACAAACCCTGTTTGTTCTCTGTGTTTTCAGCAAGCAGAGAAGCTGCTGCAGACACTTTCTTGCTCCTTTTCCACTAGTGAAGTATATTTTGTACCAGTTGGTGTATTCCTCGTCTGGAGAGCAGGAGCAAAGGTTTTAGGACCTAAATTGCTTGATTTCCTTGGAAGAGATATGTAGAACACTGTGCTTTGCTGTTGCTGTGTTGGTTTTCTCAAGACACAAACCCTGTTTGTTCCCTGTGTTTTCAGCAAGCAGAGAAGCTGCTGCAGACACTTTCTTGCCCCTTTTCCACAAGTGAAGTATATTTTGTACCAGTTGGTGTATTCCTCGTCTGCAGAGCAAGAGCAAAGGTTTTAGGATCTAAATTGCTTGTTTTCCATGGAAGAGCTATGTAGAACACTATGCTTTGCTGTTGCTGTGTTGGTTTTCTCAAGACACAAACCCTGTTTGTTCCCTGTGTTTTCAGCAAGCAGAGAAGCTGCTGCAGACACTTTCTTGCCCCTTTTCCACAAGTGAAGTATATTTTGTACCAGTTGGTGTATTCCTCGTCTGCAGAGCAAGAGCAAAGGTGTTAGGACCTAAATTGCTTGATTTCCATGGAAGAGCTCTGTAGAACACTATGCTTTGCTGTTGCTGTGTCGGTTTTCTCAAGAAACAAACCCTGTTTGTTCTCTGTACTTGCAGCGAGCAGAGAAGCTCTTGAAGACACGTACCTGCTTTCTCCACTACTGACGTATATTTTGTACCAGTTGGTGTATTCCTCGTCTGGAGAGCAGGAGCAAAGGTTTTAGGATCTAAATTGCTTGATTTCCTTGGAAGAGATATGTAGAACACTGTGCTTTGCTGTTACTGTGTTGGTTTTCTCAAGACACAAGCCTTGTTAGTTGTATGTGTTTCCAGCCAGCAGAGAAGCTGCTGCAGACACTTTCTTGCCCCTTTTCCACAAGTGAAGTATATTTTGTACCACTTGGTGTATTCCTCGTCTGCAGAGCAAGAGCAAAGGTTTTAGGATCTAAATTGCTTGTTTTCCATGGAAGAGCTATGTAGAACACTATGCTTTGCTGTTGCTGTGTTGGTTTTCTCAAGACACAAGCCCTGTTTGTTCTCTGTGTTTTCAGCAAGCAGAGAAGCTGCTGCAGACACTTTCTTGCTCCTTTTCCACTAGTGAAGTATATTTTGTACCAGTTTGTGTATTCCTCGTCTGCAGAGCAAGAGCAAAGGTTTTAGGATCTAAATTGCTTGTTTTCCATGGAAGAGCTATGTAGAACACTATGCTTTGCTGTTGCTGTGTTGGTTTTCTCAAGACACAAACCCTGTTTGTTCCCTGTGTTTTCAGCAAGCAGAGAAGCTGCTGCAGACACTTTCTTGCCCCTTTTTCACAAGTGAAGTATATTTTGTACCAGTTGGTGTGTTCCTCGTCTGCAAAGCAAGAGCAAAGGTTTTAGGACTTAAATTGCTTGATTTCCATGGAAGAGATATGTAGAACACTGTGCTTTGCTGTTGCTGTGTTGGTTTTCTCAAGACACAAACCCTGTTTGTTCCCTGTGTTTTCAGCAAGCAGAGAAGCTGCTGCAGACACTTTCTTGCCCCTTTTCCACAAGTGAAATATATTTTGTACCAGTTGGTGTATTCCTCGTCTGCAGAGCAAGAGCAAAGGTTTTAGGATCTAAATTGCTTGTTTTCCATGGAAGAGCTCTGTAGAACACTATGCTTTGCTGTTGCTGTGTTGGTTTTCTCAAGACACAAGTCCTGTTGGTTGTCTGTGTTTGCAGCAAGCAGAGAAGCTGCTGCAGACACTTTCTTGCCCCTTTTCCACAAGTGAAGTATATTTTGTACCAGTTGGTGTGTTCCTCGTCTGCAAAGCAAGAGCAAATGTGTTAGGACCTAAATTGCTTGATTTCCATGGAAGAGCTATGTAGAACACTATGCTTTGCTGTTGCTGTGTTGGTTTTCTCAAGAAACAAACCCTGTTTGTTCTCTGTACTTGCAGCGAGCAGAGAAGCTCTTGAAGACACGTACCTGCTTTCTCCACTACTGACGTATATTTTGTACCAGTTGGTGTATTCCTCGTCTGCAGAGCAAGAGCAAAGGTTTTAGGATCTAAATTGCTTGTTTTCCATGGAAGAGCTATGTAGAACACTATGGTTTTCGGTTGCTGTGTTTGTTTTCTCAAGACACAAGCCCTGTTTGTTCTCTGTTTTTTCAGCAAGCAGAGAAGCTGCTGCAGACACTTTCTTGCTCCTTTTCCACTAGTGAAGTATATTTTGTACCAGTTGGTGTATTCCTCGTCTGGAGAGCAGGAGCAAAGGTTTTAGGACCTAAATTGCTTGATTTCCTTGGAAGAGATATGTAGAACATTGTGCTTTGCTGTTGCTGTGTTGGTTTTCTCAAGACACAAACCCTGTTTGTTCCCTGTGTTTTCAGCAAGCAGAGAAGCTGCTGCAGACACTTTCTTGCCCCTTTTCCACAAGTGAAGTATATTTTGTACCAGTTGGTGTATTCCTCGTCTGCAGAGCAAGAGCAAAGGTTTTAGGATCTAAATTGCTTGTTTTCCATGGAAGAGCTCTGTAGAACACTATGCTTTGCTGTTGCTGTGTTGGTTTTCTCAAGAAACAAACCCTGTTTGTTCTCTGTACTTGCAGCGAGCAGAGAAGCTCTTGAAGACACGTACCTGCTTTCTCCACTACTGACGTATATTTTGTACCAGTTGGTGTATTCCTCGTCTGCAGAGCAAGAGCAAAGGTTTTAGGATCTAAATTGCTTGATTTCCATGGAAGAGCTATGTAGAACACTATGGTTTTCGGTTGCTGTGTTTGTTTTCTCAAGACACAAGCTTTGTTTGTTCTCTGTGTTTTCAGCAAGCAGAGAAGCTGCTGCAGACACTTTCTTGCTCCTTTTCCACTAGTGAAGTATATTTTGTACCAGTTGGTGTATTCCTCGTCTGGAGAGCAGGAGCAAAGGTTTTAGGACCTAAATTGCTTGATTTCCTTGGAAGAGATATGTAGAACACTGTGCTTTGCTGTTGCTGTGTTGGTTTTCTAAAGACACAAACCCTGTTTGTTCCCTGTGTTTTCAGCAAGCAGAGAAGCTGCTGCAGACACTTTCTTGCCCCTTTTCCACAAGTGAAGTATATTTTGTACCAGTTGGTGTATTCCTCGTCTGCAGAGCAAGAGCAAAGGTTTTAGGATCTAAATTGCTTGTTTTCCATGGAAGAGCTATGTAGAACACTATGCTTTGCTGTTGCTGTGTTGGTTTTCTAAAGACACAAACCCTGTTTGTTCCCTGTGTTTTCAGCAAGCAGAGAAGCTGCTGCAGACACTTTCTTGCTCCTTTTCCACAAGTGAATTATATTTTGTACCAGTTGGTGTATTCCTTGTCTGCAGAGCAAGAGCAAAGGTTTTAGGACCTAAATTGCTTGATTTCCTTGGAAGAGATATGTAGAACACTGTGCTTTGCTGTTGCTGTGTTGGTTTTCTCAAGACACAAACCCTGTTTGTTCCCTGTGTTTTCAGCAAGCAGAGAAGCTGCTGCAGACACTTTCTTGCCCCTTTTCCACAAGTGAAGTATATTTTGTACCAGTTGGTGTATTCCTCGTCTGCAGAGCAAGAGCAAAGGTTTTAGGATCTAAATTGCTTGTTTTCCATGGAAGAGCTATGTAGAACACTATGCTTTGCTGTTGCTGTGTTGGTTTTCTAAAGACACAAACCCTGTTTGTTCCCTGTGTTTTCAGCAAGCAGAGAAGCTGCTGCAGACACTTTCTTGCCCCTTTTCCACAAGTGAAGTATATTTTGTACCAGTTGGTGTATTCCTTGTCTGCAGAGCAAGAGCAAAGGTTTTAGGATCTAAATTGCTTGTTTTCCATGGAAGAGCTATGTAGAACACTATGCTTTGCTGTTGCTGTGTTGGTTTTCTCAAGACACAAGTCCTGTTGGTTGTCTGTGTTTGCAGCAAGCAGAGAAGCTGCTGCAGACACTTTCTTGCCCCTTTTCCACAAGTGAAGTATATTTTGTACCAGTTGGTGTATTCCTCGTCTGCAGAGCAAGAGCAAAGGAGTTAGGACCTAAATTGCTTGATTTCCATGGAAGAGCTCTGTAGAACACTATGCTTTGCTGTTGCTGTGTCGGTTTTCTCAAGAAACAAACCCTGTTTGTTCTCTGTACTTGCAGCGAGCAGAGAAGCTCTTGAAGACACGTACCTGCTTTCTCCACTACTGACGTATATTTTGTACCAGTTGGTGTATTCCTCGTCTGGAGAGCAGGAGCAAAGGTTTTAGGACCTAAATTGCTTGATTTCCTTGGAAGAGATATGTAGAACATTGTGCTTTGCTGTTACTGTGTTGGTTTTCTCAAGACACAAGCCTTGTTAGTTGTATGTGTTTCCAGCCAGCAGAGAAGCTGCTGCAGACACTTTCTTGCCCCTTTTCCACAAGTGAAGTATATTTTGTACCACTTGGTGTATTCCTCGTCTGCAGAGCAAGAGCAAATATGTTAGGATCTAAATTGCTTGTTTTCCATGGAAGAGCTATGTAGAACACTATGCTTTGCTGTTGCTGTGTTGGTTTTCTCAAGACACAAGCCCTGTTTGTTCTCTGTGTTTTCAGCAAGCAGAGAAGCTGCTGCAGACACTTTCTTGCTCCTTTTCCACTAGTGAAGTATATTTTGTACCAGTTGGTGTATTCCTCGTCTGCAGAGCAAGAGCAAAGGTTTTAGGATCTAAATTGCTTGTTTTCCATGGAAGAGCTATGTAGAACACTATGCTTTGCTGTTGCTGTGTTGGTTTTCTCAAGACACAAACCCTGTTTGTTCCCTGTGTTTTCAGCAAGCAGAGAAGCTGCTGCAGACACTTTCTTGCCCCTTTTTCACAAGTGAAGTATATTTTGTACCAGTTGGTGTGTTCCTCGTCTGCAAAGCAAGAGCAAAGGTTTTAGGACCTAAATTGCTTGATTTCCATGGAAGAGATATGTAGAACACTGTGCTTTGCTGTTGCTGTGTTGGTTTTCTCAAGACACAAACCCTGTTTGTTCCCTGTGTTTTCAGCAAGCAGAGAAGCTGCTGCAGACACTTTCTTGCCCCTTTTCCACAAGTGAAGTATATTTTGTACCAGTTGGTGTATTCCTCGTCTGCAGAGCAAGAGCAAAGGTTTTAGGATCTAAATTGCTTGTTTTCCATGGAAGAGCTCTGTAGAACACTATGCTTTGCTGTTGCTGTGTTGGTTTTCTCAAGACACAAGTCCTGTTGGTTGTCTGTGTTTGCAGCAAGCAGAGAAGCTGCTGCAGACACTTTCTTGCCCCTTTTCCACAAGTGAAGTATATTTTGTACCAGTTGGTGTGTTCCTCGTCTGCAAAGCAAGAGCAAATGTGTTAGGACCTAAATTGCTTGATTTCCATGGAAGAGCTCTGTAGAACACTATGCTTTGCTGTTGCTGTGTTGGTTTTCTCAAGAAACAAACCCTGTTTGTTCTCTGTACTTGCAGCGAGCAGAGAAGCTCTTGAAGACACGTACCTGCTTTCTCCACTACTGACGTATATTTTGTACCAGTTGGTGTATTCCTCGTCTGCAGAGCAAGAGCAAAGGTTTTAGGATCTAAATTGCTTGTTTTCCATGGAAGAGCTATGTAGAACACTATGGTTTTCGGTTGCTGTGTTTGTTTTCTCAAGACACAAGCCCTGTTTGTTCTCTGTTTTTTCAGCAAGCAGAGAAGCTGCTGCAGACACTTTCTTGCTCCTTTTCCACTAGTGAAGTATATTTTGTACCAGTTGGTGTATTCCTCGTCTGGAGAGCAGGAGCAAAGGTTTTAGGACCTAAATTGCTTGATTTCCTTGGAAGAGATATGTAGAACACTGTGCTTTGCTGTTGCTGTGTTGGTTTTCTCAAGACACAAACCCTGTTTGTTCCCTGTGTTTTCAGCAAGCAGAGAAGCTGCTGCAGACACTTTCTTGCCCCTTTTCCACAAGTGAAGTATATTTTGTACCAGTTGGTGTATTCCTCGTCTGCAGAGCAAGAGCAAAGGTTTTAGGATCTAAATTGCTTGTTTTCCATGGAAGAGCTCTGTAGAACACTATGCTTTGCTGTTGCTGTGTTGGTTTTCTCAAGACACAAGTCCTGTTGGTTGTCTGTGTTTGCAGCAAGCAGAGAAGCTGCTGCAGACACTTTCTTGCCCCTTTTTCACAAGTGAAGTATATTTTGTACCAGTTGGTGTGTTCCTCGTCTGCAAAGCAAGAGCAAATGTGTTAGGACCTAAATTGCTTGATTTCCATGGAAGAGCTATGTAGAACACTATGCTTTGCTGTTGCTGTGTTGGTTTTCTCAAGAAACAAACCCTGTTTGTTCTCTGTACTTGCAGCGAGCAGAGAAGCTCTTGAAGACACGTACCTGCTTTCTCCACTACTGACGTATATTTTGTACCAGTTGGTGTATTCCTCGTCTGCAGAGCAAGAGCAAAGGTTTTAGGATCTAAATTGCTTGTTTTCCATGGAAGAGCTATGTAGAACACTATGGTTTTCGGTTGCTGTGTTTGTTTTCTCAAGACACAAGCTTTGTTTGTTCTCTGTGTTTTCAGCAAGCAGAGAAGCTGCTGCAGACACTTTCTTGCTCCTTTTCCACTAGTGAAGTATATTTTGTACCAGTTGGTGTATTCCTCGTCTGGAGAGCAGGAGCAAAGGTTTTAGGACCTAAATTGCTTGATTTCCTTGGAAGAGATATGTAGAACACTGTGCTTTGCTGTTGCTGTGTTGGTTTTCTCAAGACACAAACCCTGTTTGTTCCCTGTGTTTTCAGCAAGCAGAGAAGCTGCTGCAGACACTTTCTTGCCCCTTTTCCACAAGTGAAGTATATTTTGTACCAGTTGGTGTGTTCCTCGTCTGCAAAGCAAGAGCAAAGGTTTTAGGACCTAAATTGCTTGATTTCCATGGAAGAGATATGTAGAACACTGTGCTTTGCTGTTGCTGTGTTGGTTTTCTCAAGACACAAACCCTGTTTGTTCCCTGTGTTTTCAGCAAGCAGAGAAGCTGCTGCAGACACTTTCTTGCCCCTTTTCCACAAGTGAAGTATATTTTGTACCAGTTGGTGTATTCCTCGTCTGCAGAGCAAGAGCAAAGGTTTTAGGATCTAAATTGCTTGTTTTCCATGGAAGAGCTCTGTAGAACACTATGCTTTGCTGTTGCTGTGTTGGTTTTCTCAAGACACAAGTCCTGTTGGTTGTCTGTGTTTGCAGCAAGCAGAGAAGCTGCTGCAGACACTTTCTTGCCCCTTTTTCACAAGTGAAGTATATTTTGTACCAGTTGGTGTGTTCCTCGTCTGCAAAGCAAGAGCAAATGTGTTAGGACCTAAATTGCTTGATTTCCATGGAAGAGCTATGTAGAACACTATGCTTTGCTGTTGCTGTGTTGGTTTTCTCAAGAAACAAACCCTGTTTGTTCTCTGTACTTGCAGCGAGCAGAGAAGCTCTTGAAGACACGTACCTGCTTTCTCCACTACTGACGTATATTTTGTACCAGTTGGTGTATTCCTCGTCTGCAGAGCAAGAGCAAAGGTTTTAGGATCTAAATTGCTTGTTTTCCATGGAAGAGCTATGTAGAACACTATGGTTTTCGGTTGCTGTGTTTGTTTTCTCAAGACACAAGCTTTGTTTGTTCTCTGTGTTTTCAGCAAGCAGAGAAGCTGCTGCAGACACTTTCTTGCTCCTTTTCCACTAGTGAAGTATATTTTGTACCAGTTGGTGTATTCCTCGTCTGGAGAGCAGGAGCAAAGGTTTTAGGACCTAAATTGCTTGATTTCCTTGGAAGAGATATGTAGAACACTGTGCTTTGCTGTTGCTGTGTTGGTTTTCTCAAGACACAAACCCTGTTTGTTCCCTGTGTTTTCAGCAAGCAGAGAAGCTGCTGCAGACACTTTCTTGCCCCTTTTCCACAAGTGAAGTATATTTTGTACCAGTTGGTGTGTTCCTCGTCTGCAAAGCAAGAGCAAAGGTTTTAGGACCTAAATTGCTTGATTTCCATGGAAGAGATATGTAGAACACTGTGCTTTGCTGTTGCTGTGTTGGTTTTCTCAAGACACAAACCCTGTTTGTTCCCTGTGTTTTCAGCAAGCAGAGAAGCTGCTGCAGACACTTTCTTGCCCCTTTTCCACAAGTGAAGTATATTTTGTACCAGTTGGTGTATTCCTCGTCTGCAGAGCAAGAGCAAAGGTTTTAGGATCTAAATTGCTTGTTTTCCATGGAAGAGCTCTGTAGAACACTATGCTTTGCTGTTGCTGTGTTGGTTTTCTCAAGACACAAGTCCTGTTGGTTGTCTGTGTTTGCAGCAAGCAGAGAAGCTGCTGCAGACACTTTCTTGCCCCTTTTCCACAAGTGAAGTATATTTTGTACCAGTTGGTGTGTTCCTCGTCTGCAAAGCAAGAGCAAATGTGTTAGGACCTAAATTGCTTGATTTCCATGGAAGAGCTCTGTAGAACACTATGCTTTGCTGTTGCTGTGTTGGTTTTCTCAAGAAACAAACCCTGTTTGTTCTCTGTACTTGCAGCGAGCAGAGAAGCTCTTGAAGACACGTACCTGCTTTCTCCACTACTGACGTATATTTTGTACCAGTTGGTGTATTCCTCGTCTGCAGAGCAAGAGCAAAGGTTTTAGGATCTAAATTGCTTGTTTTCCATGGAAGAGCTATGTAGAACACTATGGTTTTCGGTTGCTGTGTTTGTTTTCTCAAGACACAAGCCCTGTTTGTTCTCTGTTTTTTCAGCAAGCAGAGAAGCTGCTGCAGACACTTTCTTGCTCCTTTTCCACTAGTGAAGTATATTTTGTACCACTTGGTGTATTCCTCGTCTGGAGAGCAGGAGCAAAGGTTTTAGGACCTATTCCTTGAAGAGATATGTAGAACACTGTGCTTTGCTGTTGCTGTGTTGGTTTTTCTCAAGACACAAACCCGTTTGTTCCCTGTGTTTTCAGCAAGCAGAGAAGCTGCTGCAGACACTTTCTTGCCCCTTTTCCACAAGTGAAGTATATTTTGTGTACCAGTTGGTGTATTCCTCGTCTGCAGAGCAAGAGCAAAGGTTTTAGGATCTAAATTGCTTGTTTTCCATGGAAGAGCTCTGTAGAACACTATGCTTTGCTGTTGCTGTGTTGGTTTTCTCAAGACACAAGTCCTGTTGGTTGTCTGTGTTTGCAGCAAGCAGAGAAGCTGCTGCAGACACTTTCTTGCCCCTTTTTCACAAGTGAAGTATATTTGTACCAGTTGGGTGTTCCTCGTCTGCAAAGCAAGAGCAAATGTGTTAGGACCTAAATTGCTTGATTTCCATGGAAGAGCTATGTAGAACACTATGCTTTGCTGTTGCTGTGTTGGTTTTCTCAAGAAACAAACCCTGTTTGTTCTCTGTACTTGCAGCGAGCAGAGAAGCTCTTGAAGACACGTACCTGCTTTCTCCACTACGTGACGTATATTTTGTACCAGTTTGGTGTATTCCTCGTCTGCAGAGCAAGAGCAAAGGTTTTAGGATCTAAATTGCTTGTTTTCCATGGAAGAGCTATGTAGAACACTATGGTTTTCGGTTGCTGTGTTTGTTTTCTCAAGACACAAGCTTTGTTTGTTCTCTGTGTTTTCAGCAAGCAGAGAAGCTGCTGCAGACACTTTCTTGCTCCTTTTTCGCACTAGTGAAGTATATTTTGTACAGTTGGTGTATTCCTCGTCTGGAGAGCAGGAGGCAAAGGTTTAGGACCTAAATTGGCTTGATTCCTTGGAAGAGATATGTAGAACACTGTGCTTTGCTGTTGCTGTGTTGGTTTTCTCAAGACACAAACCCTGTTTGTTCCCTGTGTTTTCAGCAAGCAGAGAAGCTGCTGCAGACACTTTCTTGCCCTTTTCCACAAGTGAAGTATATTTTTGTACCAGTTGGTGTATTCCTCGTCTGCAGAGCAAGAGCAAAGGTTTTAGGATCTAAATTGCTTGATTTCCATGGAAGAGCTCTGTAGAACACTATGCTTTGCTGTTGCTGTGTTGGTTTTCTAAAGACACAAACCCTGTTTGTTCTCTGTGTTTTCAGCAAGCAGAGAAGCTGCTGCAGACACTTTCTTGCTCCTTTTCCACTAGTGAAGTATATTTTGTACCAGTTGGTGTAATTCCTCGTCTGGAGAGCAGGAGCAAAGGTTTTAGGACCTAAATTGCTTGATTTCCTTGGAAGAGATATGTAGAACACTGTGCTTTGCTGTTGCTGTGTTGGTTTCTCCAGACACAAACCCTGTTGGTTGTCTGTGTTTGCAGCAAGCAGAGAAGCTGCTGCAGACACTTTCTTGCCCCTTTTCCACAAGTGAAGTATATTTTGTACCAGTTGGTGTATTCCTCGTCTGCAGAGCAAAGAGCAAAGGTTTTAGGATCTAAATTGCTTGTTTTCCATGGAAGAGCTATGTAGAACACTATGGTTTTCGGTTGCTGTGTTTGTTTTCTCAAGACACAAGCCCTGTTTGTTCTCTGTTTTTTCAGCAAGCAGAGAAGCTGCTGCAGACACTTTCTTGCTCCTTTTCCACTAGTGAAGTATATTATGTACCAGTTGGGTGTATTCCTCGTCTGGAGAGCAGGAGCAAAGGTTTTAGGACCTAAATGCTTGATTTCCTTGGAAGAGATATGTAGAACACTGTGCTTTGCTGTGGCTGTGTTGGTTTTCTCAAGACACAAACCCTGTTTGTTCCCTGTGTTTTCAGCAAGCAGAGAAGCTGCTGCAGACACTTTCTTGCCCCTTTTCCACAAGTGAAGTAATATTTTTGTACCAGTTGGTGTATTCCTCGTCTGCAGAGCAAGAGCAAAGGTTTTAGGATCTAAATTGCTTGTTTTCCATGGAAGAGCTCTGTAGAACACTATGCTTTGCTGTTGCTGTGTTGGTTTTCTCAAGACACAAGTCCTGTTGGTTGTCTGTGTTTGCAGCAAGCAGAGAAGCTGCTGCAGACACTTTTCTTGCCCCTTTTTCACAAGTGATGTATATTTTGTACCAGTTGGTGTGTTCCTCGTCTGCAAAGCAAGAGCAAATGTGTTAGGACCTAAATTGGCTTGATTTCCATGGAAGAGCTATGTAGAACACCTAGCTTTGCTGTTGCTGTGTTGGTTTTCTCAAGAAACAAACCCTGTTTGTTCTCTGTACTTGCAGCGAGCAGAGAAGCTCTTGAAGACACGTACCTGCTTTCTCCACTACTGACGTATATTTTGTACCAGTTGGTGTATTCCTCGTCTGCAGAGCAAGAGCAAAGGTTTTAGGATCTAAATTGCTTGTTTTCCATGGAAGAGCTATGTAGAACACTATGGTTTTCGGTTGCTGTTTGTGTTTTCTCAAGACACAAGCTTTGTTTGGTCTCTGTGTTTTCAGCAGCAGAGAAGCTGCTGCAGACACTTTCTTGCTCCGTTTTCCACTAGTGAAGTATATTTTGTA
Organism: Prinia subflava; assembly: GCF_021018805.1. Taxonomy (NCBI): domain Eukaryota; kingdom Metazoa; phylum Chordata; class Aves; order Passeriformes; family Cisticolidae; genus Prinia; species Prinia subflava. Next base: position 13,200 of record NW_026960652.1, on the reverse strand, counting down.
CCAGTTGGTGTATTCCTCGTCTGGAGAGCAGGAGCAAAGGTTTTAGGACCTAAATGCTTGATTTCCTTGGAAGAGATAATGTAGAACACTGTGCTTTGCTGTTGCTGTGTTGGTTTTCTCAAGACACAAACCCTGTTTGTTCCCTGTGTGTTTGTCAGCAAGCAGAGAAGCTGCTGCAGACACTTTCTTGCCCCTTTTCACAAGTGAAGTATATTTTGTACCAGTTGGTGTATTCCTCGTCTGCAGAGCAAGAGCAAAGAGAGTTAGGCCTAAATTGCTTGATTTCCATGGAAGAGCTCTGGTAGAACACTATGCTTTTGCTGTTGCTGTGTCGGTTTTCTCAAGAAACAAACCCTGTTTGTTCTCTGTACTTGCAGCGAGCAGAGAAGCTCTTGAAGACACGTACCTGCTTTCTCCACTACTGACGTATATTTTGTACCAGTTGGTGTATTCCTCGTCTGGAGAGCAGGAGCAAAGGTTTTTAGGACCTAAATTGCTTGATTTCCTTGGAAGAGATATGTAGAACATTGTGCTTTGCTGTTACTGTGTTGGTTTTCTCAAGACACAAGCCTTGTTAGTTGTATGTTGTTTCCAGCCAGCAGAGAAGCTGCTGCAGACACTTTCTTGCCCCTTTTCCACAAGTGAAGTATATTTTGTACCACTTGGTGTATTCCTCGTCTGCAGAGCAAGAGCAAATATGTTAGGATCTAAATTGCTTGTTTTCCATAGAAGAGCTATGTAGAACACTATGCTTTGCTGTTGCTGTGTTGGTTTTCCTCAAGACACAAGCCCTGTTTGTTCTCTGTGTTTTCAGCAAGCAGAGAAGCTGCTGCAGACACTTTCTGCTCCTTTTCCACTAGTGAAGTATATTTTGTACCAGTTGGTGTATTCCTCGTCTGCAGAGCAAGAGCAAAGGTTTTAGGATCTAAATTGCTTGTTTTCCATGGAAGAGCTATGTAGAACACTATGCTTTGCTGTTGCTGTGTTGGTTTTCTCAAGACACAAACCCTGTTTGTTCCCTGTGTTTTCAGCAAGCAGAGAAGCTGCTGCAGACACTTTCTTGCCCCTTTTTCACAAGTGAAGTATATTTTGTACCAGTTGGTGTGTTCCTCGTCTGCAAAGCAAGAGCAAAGGTTTTAGGACCTAAATTGCTTGATTTCCATGGAAGAGATATGTAGAACACTGTGCTTTGCTGTTGCTGTGTTGGTTTTCTCAAGACACAAACCCTGTTTGTTCCCTGTGTTTTCAGCAAGCAGAGAAGCTGCTGCAGGACACTTTCTTGCCCCTTTTCCACATGTGAAGTATATTTTGTACCAGTTGGTGTATTCCTCGTCTGCAGAGCAAGAGCAAAGGTTTTAGGATCTAAATTGCTTGTTTTCCATGGAAGAGCTCTGTAGAACACTATGCTTTGCTGTTGCTGTGTTGGTTTTCTCAAGACACAAGTCTGTTGGTTGTCTGTGTTTGCAGCAAGCAGAGAAGCTGCTGCAGACACTTCTTGCCCTTTTCCACAAGTGAAGTATATTTTGTACCAGTTGGTGTGTTCCTCGTCTGCAAAGCAAGAGCAAATGTGTTAGGACCTAAATTGCTGATTTCCATGGAAGAGCTCTGTAGAACACTATGCTTTGCTGTTGCTGTGTTGGTTTTCTCAAGAAACAAACCCTGTTTGTTCTCTGTACTTGCAGCGAGCAGAGAAGCTCTTGAAGACACGTACCTGCTTTCTCCACTACTGACGTATATTTTGTACCAGTTGGTGTTATTCCTCGTCTTGCAGAGCAAGAGCAAAGGTTTTAGGATCTAAATTGCTTGTTTTCCATGGAAGAGCTATGTAGAACACCTATGGTTTTCGGTTGCTGTGTTTGTTTTCTCAAGACACAAGCCCTGTTTGTTCTCTGTTTTTTCAGCAAGCAGAGAAGCTGCTGCAGACACTTTCTTGCTCCTTTTCCACTAGTGAAGTATATTTTGTACAGTTGGTGTATTCCTCGTCTGGAGAGCAGGAGCAAAGGTTTTAGGACCTAAATTGCTTGATTTCCTTGGAAGAGATATGTAGAACACTGTGCTTTGCTGTTGCTGTGTTGGTTTTCTCAAGACACAAACCCTGTTTGTTCCCTGTGTTTTCAGCAAGCAGAGAAGCTGCTGCAGACACTTTCTTGCCCCTTTTCCACAAGTGAAGTATATTTGTACCAGTTGGTGTATTCCTCGTCTGCAGAGCAAGAGCAAAGGTTTTAGGATCTAAATTGCTTGTTTTCCATGGAAGAGCTCTGTAGAACACTATGCTTTGCTGTTGCTGTGTTGTTTTCTCAAGACACAAGTCCTGTTGGGTTGTCTGTGTTTGCAGCAAGCAGAGAAGCTGCTGCAGACACTTTCTTGCCCCTGTTTCACAAGTGAAGTATATTTTGTACCAGTTGGTGTGTTCCTCGTCTGCAAAGCAAGAGCAAATGTGTTAGGACCTAAATTGCTTGATTTCCATGGAAGAGCTATGTAGAACACTATGCTTTGCTGTTGCTGTGTTGGTTTTCTCAAGAAACAAACCCTGTTTGTTCTCTGTACTTGCAGCGAGCAGAGAAGCTCTTGAAGACACGTACCTGCTTTCTCCACTACTGACGTATATTTTGTACCAGTTGGTGTATTCCTCGTCTGCAGAGCAAGAGCAAAGGTTTTAGGATCTAAATTGCTTGTTTTCCATGGAAGAGCTATGTAGAAACACTATGGTTTTCGGTTGCTGTGTTTGTTTTCTCAAGACACAAGCTTTGTTTGTTCTCTGTGTTTTCAGCAAGCAGAGAAGCTGCTGCAGACACTTTCTTGCTCCTTTTCCACTAGTGAAGTATATTTTGTACCAGTTGGTGTATTCCTCGTCTGGAGAGCAGGAGCAAAGGTTTTAGGACCTAAATTGCTTGATTTCCTTGGAAGAGATATGTAGAACACTGTGCTTTGCTGTTGGCTGTGTGTTGTTTTCTCAAGACACAACCCTGTTTGTTCCCTGTGTTTTCAGCAAGCAGAGAAGCTGCTGCAGACACTTTCTTGCCCCTTTCCACAAGTGAAGTATATTTTGTACCAGTTGGTGGTGTTCCTCGTCTGCAAAGCAAGAGCAAAGGTTTTAGGACCTAAATTGCTTGATTTCATGGAAGAGATATGTAGAACACTGTGCTTTGCTGTTGCTGTGTTGGTTTTCTCAAGACACAAACCCTGTTTGTTCCCTGTGTTTTCAGCAAGCAGAGAAGCTGCTGCAGACACTTTCTTGCCCCTTTTCCACAAGTGAAGTATATTTTGTACCAGTTGGTGTATTCCTCGTCTGCAGAGCAAGAGCAAAGGTTTTAGGATCTAAATTGCTTGTTTTCCATGGAAGAGCTCTGTAGAACACTATGCTTTGCTGTTGCTGTGTTGGTTTTCTCAAGACACAAGTCCTGTTGAGTTGTCTGTGTTTGCAGCAAGCAGAGAAGCTGCTGCAGACACTTTCTTGCCCCTTTTTCACAAGTGAAGTATATTTTGTACCAGTTGGTGTGTTCCTCGTCTGCAAAGCAAGAGCAAATGTGTTAGGACCTAAATTGCTTGATTTCCATGGAAGAGCTCTGTAGAACACTATGCTTTGCTGTTGCTGTGTTGGTTTTCTCAAGAAAACAAACCTGTTTGTTCTCTGTACTTGCAGCGAGCAGAGAAGCTCTTGAAGACACGTACCTGCTTTCTCCACTACTGACGTATATTTTGTACCAGTTGGTGTATTCCTCGTCTGCAGAGCAAGAGCAAAGGTTTTAGGATCTAATTGCTTGTTTTCCATGGAAGAGCTATGTAGAACACTATGGTTTTCGGTTGCTGTGTTTGTTTTCTCAAGACACAAGCCCTGTTTGTTCTCTGTTTTTTCAGCAAGCAGAGAAGCTGCTGCAGACACTTTCTTGCTCCTTTTCCACTAGTGAAGTATATTTTGTACCAGTAGGTGTATTCCTCGTCTGGAGAGCAGGAGCAAAGGTTTTAGGACCTAAATTGCTTGATTTCCTTGGAAGAGATATGTAGAACACTGTGCTTTGCTGTTGCTGTGTTGGTTTTCTCAAGACACAAACCCTGTTTGTTCCCTGTGTTTTCAGCAAGCAGAGAAGCTGCTGCAGACACTTTCTTGCCCCTTTTCCACAAGTGAAGTATATTTTGTACCAGTTGGTGTATTCCTCGTCTGCAGAGCAAAGCAGCAAAGGTTTTAGGATCTAAATTTGCTTGTTTTCCATGGAAGAGCTCTGTTAGAACACTATGCTTTGCTGTTGCTGTGTTGGTTTTCTCAAGACACAAGTCCTGTTGGTTGTCTGTGTTTGCAGCAAGCAGAGAAGCTGCTGCAGACACTTTCTTGCCCCTTTTTCACAAGTGAAGTATATTTTGTACAGTTGGTGTGTTCCTCGTCTGCAAAGCAAGAGCAAATGTGTTAGGACCTAAATTGCTTGATTTCCATGGAAGAGCTATGTAGAACACTATGCTTTGCTGTTGCTGTGTTGGTTTTCTCAAGAAACAAACCCTGTTTTGTTCTCTGTACTTGCAGCGAGCAGAGAAGCTCTGAAGACACGTACCTGCTTTCTCCACTACTGACGTATATTTTGTACCAGTTGGTGTATTCCTCGTCTGCAGAGCAAGAGCAAAGGTTTTAGGATCTAAATTGCTTGTTTTCCATGGAAGAGCTATGTAGAACACTATGGTTTTCGGTTTGCTGTGTTTGTTTTCTCAAGACACAAGCTTTGTTTGTTCTCTGTGTTTTCAGCAAGCAGAGAAGCTGCTGCAGACACTTTCTTGCTCCTTTTCCACTAGTGAAGTATATTTTGTACCAGTTGGTGTATTCCTCGTCTGGAGAGCAGGAGCAAAAGGTTTTAGGACCTAAATTGCTTGATTTCCTTGGAGAGATATGTAGAACACTGTGCTTTGCTGTTGCTGTGTTGGTTTTCTCAAGAACACAAACCCTGTTTGTTCCCTGTGTTTTCAGCAAGCAGAGAAGCTGCTGCAGACACTTTCTTGCCCCTTTTCCACAAGTGAAGTATATTTTGTACCAGTTGGTGTATTCCTCGTCTGCAGAGCAAGAGCAAAGGTTTTAGGATCTAAATTGCTTGATTTCCATTGAAGAGCTATGTAGAACACTATGCTTTGCTGTTGCTGTGTTGGTTTTCTAAAGACACAAACCCTGTTTGTTCTCTGTGTTTTCAGCAAGCAGAGAAGCTGCTGCAGACACTTTCTTGCTCCTTTTCCACTAGTGAAGTATATTTTGTACCAGTTGGTGTATTCCTCGTCTGGAGAGCAGGAGCAAAGGTTTTAGGACTAAATTGCTTGATTTCCTTGGAAGAGATATGTAGAACACTGTGCTTTGCTGTTGCTCTGTTGGTTTTCTCAAGACACAAACCCTGTTGGTTGTCTGTGTTTTCAGCAAGCAGAGAAGCTGCTGCAGACACTTCTTGCCCCTTTTCCACAAGTGAAGTATATTTTGTACCAGTTGGTGTATTCCTCGTCTGCAGAGCAAGAGCAAAGGTTTTAGGATCTAAATTGCTTGTTTTCATGGAAGAGCTATGTAGAACACTATGGTTTTCGGTTGCTGTGTTTGTTTTCTCAAGACACAAGCCCTGTTTGTTCTCTGTTTTTTCAGCAAGCAGAGAAGCTGCTGCAGACACTTTCTTGCTCCTTTTCCACTAGTGAAGTATATTTTGTACCAGTTGGTGTATTCCTCGTCTGGAGAGCAGGAGCAAAGGTTTTAGGACCTAAATTGCTTGATTTCCTTGGAAGAGATATGTAGAACACTGTGCTTTGCTGTTGCTGTGTTGGTTTTCTCAAGACACAAACCCTGTTTGTTCCTGTGTTTTCAGCAAGCAGAGAAGCTGCTGCAGACACTTTCTTGCCCCTTTTCCACAAGTGAAGTATATTTTGTACCAGTTGGTGTATTCCTCGTCTGCAGAGCAAGAGCAAAGGTTTTAGGATCTAAATTGCTTGTTTTCCATGGAAGAGCTCTGTAGAACACTATGCTTTGCTGTTGCTGTGTTGGTTTTCTCAAGACACAAGTCCTGTTGGTTGTCTGTGTTTGCAGCAAGCAGAGAAGCTGCTGCAGACACTTTCTTGCCCCTTTTTCACAAGTGAAGTATATTTGTACCAGTTTGGTGTGTTCCTCGTCTGCAAAGCAAGAGCAAATGTGTTAGGACCTAAATTGCTTGATTTCCATGGAAGAGCTATGTAGAACACTATGCTTTGCTGTTGCTGTGTTGGTTTTCTCAAGAAACAAACCCTGTTTGTTCTCTGTACTTGCAGCGAGCAGAGAAGCTCTTGAAGACACGTACCTGCTTTCTCCACTACTGACGTATATTTTGTACCAGTTGGTGTATTCCTCGTCTGCAGAGCAAGAGCAAAGGTTTAGGATCTAAATTGCTTGTTTTTCCATGGAAGAGCTATGTAGAACACTATGGTTTTCGGTTGCTGTGTTTGTTTTCTCAAGACACAAGCTTTGTTTGTTCTCTGTGTTTTCAGCAAGCAGAGAAGCTGCTGCAGACACTTTCTTGCTCCTTTTCCACTAGTGAAGTATATTTTGTACCAGTTGGTGTATTCCTCGTCTGGAGAGCAGGAGCAAAGGTTTTAGGACCTAAATTGCTTGATTTCCTTGGAAGAGATATGTAGAACACTGTGCTTTGCTGTTGCTGTGTTGGTTTTCTCAAGACACAAACCCTGTTTGTTCCCTGTGTTTTCAGCAAGCAGAGAAGCTGCTGCAGACACTTTCTTGCCCCTTTTCCACAGTGAAGTATATTTTGTACCAGTTGGTGTATTCCTCGTCTGCAGAGCAAGAGCAAAGGTTTTAGGATCTAAATTGCTTGATTTCCATGGAAGAGCTATGTAGAACACTATGCTTTGCTGTTGCTGTGTTGGTTTTCTAAAGACACAAACCCTGTTTGTTCTCTGTGTTTTCAGCAAGCAGAGAAGCTGCTGCAGACACTTTCTTGCTCCTTTTCCACTAGTGAAGTATATTTTGTACCAGTTGGTGTATTCCTCGTCTGGAGAGCAGGAGCAAAGGTTTTAGGACCTAAATTGCTTGATTCCTTTGAAGAGATATGTAGAACACTGTGCTTTGCTGTTGCTGTGTTGGTTTTCTCAAGACACAAACCCTGTTGGTTGTCTGTGTTTGCAGCAAGCAGAGAAGCTGCTGCAGACACTTTCTTGCCCCTTTTCCACAAGTGAAGTATATTTTGTACCAGTTGGTGTATTCCTCGTCTGCAGAGCAAGAGCAAAGGTTTTAGGATCTAAATTGCTTGTTTTCCATGGAAGAGCTATGTAGAACACTATGGTTTTCGGTTGCTGTGTTTGTTTTCTCAAGACACAAGCCCTGTTTGTTCTCTGTTTTTTCAGCAAGCAGAGAAGCTGCTGCAGACACTTTCTTGCTCCTTTTTCCACTAGTGAAGTATATTTTGTACCAGTTGGTGTATTCCTCGTCTGGAGAGCAGGAGCAAAGGTTTTAGGACCTAAATTGCTTGATTTCCTTGGAAGAGATATGTAGAACACTGTGCTTTGCTGTTGCTGTGTTGGTTTTCTCAAGACACAAACCCTGTTTGTTCCCTGTGTTTTCAGCAAGCAGAGAAGCTGCTGCAGACACTTTCTTGCCCCTTTTCACAAGTGAAGTATATTTTGTACCAGTTTGGTGTATTCCTCGTCTGCAGAGCAAGAGCAAAGGTTTTAGGATCTAAATTGCTTGTTTTCCATGGAAGAGCTCTGTAGAACACTATGCTTTGCTGTTGCTGTGTTGGTTTTTCTCAAGAAACAAACCCTGTTTGTTCTCTGTACTTGCAGCGAGCAGAGAAGCTCTTGAAGACACGTACCTGCTTTCTCCACTACTGACGTATATTTTGTACCAGTTGGTGTATTCCTCGTCTGCAGAGCAAGAGCAAAGGTTTTAGGATCTAAATTGCTTGATTTCCATGGAAGAGCTATGTAGAACACTATGGTTTTCGGTTGCTGAGTTTGTTTTCTCAAGACACAAGCTTTGTTTGTTCTCTGTGTTTTCAGCAAGCAGAGAAGCTGCTGCAGACACTTTCTTGCTCCTTTTCCACTAGTGAAGTATATTTTGTACCAGTTGGTGTATTCCTCGTCTGGAGAGCAGGAGCAAAGGTTTTAGGACCTAAATTGCTTGATTTCCTTGGAAGAGATATGTAGAACACTGTGCTTTGCTGTTGCTGTGTTGGTTTTCTAAAGACACAAACCCTGTTTGTTCCCTGTGTTTTCAGCAAGCAGAGAAGCTGCTGCAGACACTTTCTTGCCCCTTTTCCACAAGTGAAGTATATTTTGTACCAGTTGGTGTATTCCTCGTCTGCAGAGCAAGAGCAAAGGTTTTAGGATCTAAATTGCTTGTTTTCCATGAAGAGCTATGTAGAACACTATGCTTTGCTGTTGCTGTGTTGGTTTTCTAAAGACACAAACCTGTTTGTTCCCTGTGTTTTCAGCAAGCAGAGAAGCTGCTGCAGACACTTTCTTGCTCCTTTTCCCACAAGTGAATTATATTTTGTACCAGTTGGTGTATTCCTTGTCTGCAGAGCAAGAGCAAAGGTTTTAGGACCTAAATTGCTTGATTTCCTTGGAAGAGATATGTAGAACACTGTGCTTTGCTGTTGCTGTGTTGGTTTTCTCAAGACACAAACCCTGTTTGTTCCCTGTGTTTTCAGCAAGCAGAGAAGCTGCTGCAGACACTTTCTTGCCCCTTTTCCACAAGTGAAGTATATTTTGTACCAGTTGGTGTATTCCTCGTCTGCAGAGCAAGAGCAAAGGTTTTAGGATCTAAATTGCTTGTTTTCCATGGAAGAGCTATGTAGAACACTATGCTTTGCTGTTTGCTGTGTTGGTTTTCTCAAGACACAAGCCCTGTTTGTTCTCTGTGTTTTCAGCAAGCAGAGAAGCTGCTGCAGACACTTTCTTGCTCCTTTTCCACTAGTGAAGTATATTTTGTACCAGTTTGTGTATTCCTCGTCTGCAGAGCAAGAGCAAAGGTTTAAGGATCTAAATTGCTTGTTTTCCATGGAAGAGCTATGTAGAACACTATGCTTTGCTGTTGCTGTGTTGTTTTCTCAAGACACAAACCTGTTTGTTCTCTGTTTTTTCAGCAAGCAGAGAAGCTGCTGCAGACACTTTCTTGCCCCTTTTTCACAAGTGAAGTATATTTTGTACCAGTTGGTGTGTTCCTCGTCTGCAAAGCAAGAGCAAAGGTTTTAGGATCTAAATTGCTTGATTTCATGGAAGAGCTATGTAGAACACTATGCTTTGCTGTTGCTGTGTTTGGTTTCTCAAGACACAAACCCTGTTTGTTCCTGTGTTTTCAGCAAGCAGAGAAGCTGCTGCAGACACTTTCTTGCCCCTTTTCCACAAGTGAAGTATATTTTGTACCAGTTGGTGTATTCCTCGTCTGCAGAGCAAGAGCAAAGGTGTTAGGACCTAAATTGCTTGATTTCCATGGAAAGAGCTCTGTAGAAACACTATGCTTTGCTGTTGCTGTGTCGGTTTTCTCAAGAAACAAACCCTGTTTGTTCTCTGTACTTGCAGCGAGCAGAGAAGCTCTTGAAGACACGTACCTGCTTTCTCCACTACTGACGTATATTTTTGTACCAGTTGGTGTATTCCTCGTCTGGAGAGCAGGAAGCAAAGGTTTTAGGACCTAAATTGCTTGATTTCCTTGGAAGAGATATGTAGAACACTGTGCTTTGCTGTTGACTGTGTTGGTTTTCTCAAGACACAAGCCTTGTTAGTTGTATGTGTTTCCAGCCAGCAGAGAAGCTGCTGCAGACACTTTCTTGCCCCTTTTCCACAAGTGAAGTATATTTTGTACCACTTGGTGTATTCCTCGTCTGCAGAGCAAGAGCAAAGGTTTTAGGATCTAAATTGCTTGTTTTCCATGGAAGAGCTCTGTAGAACACTATGCTTTGCTGTTGCTGTGTTGGTTTTCTCAAGACACAAGCCCTGTTTGTTCTCTGTGTTTTCAGCAAGCAGAGAAGCTGCTGCAGACACTTTCTTGCTCCTTTTCCACTAGTGAAGTATATTTTGTACCAGTTTGTGTATTCCTCGTCTGCAGAGCAAGAGCAAAGGTTTTAGGATCTAAATTGCTTGTTTTCCATGGAAGAGCTATGTAGAACACTATGCTTTGCTGTTGCTGTGTTGGTTTTCTCAAGACACAAACCCTGTTTGTTCCTGTGTTTTCAGCAAGCAGAGAAGCTGCTGCAGACACTTTCTTGCCCCTTTTTTCACAAGTGAAGTATATTTTGTAACCAGTTGGTGTGTTCCTCGTCTGCAAAGCAAGAGCAAAGGTTTTAGGACTTAAATTGCTTGATTTCATGGAAGAGTATGTAGAACACTGTGCTTTGCTGTTGCTGTGTTGGTTTCTCAAGACACAAACCCTGTTTGTTCCCTGTGTTTTCAGCAAGCAGAGAAGCTGCTGCAGACACTTTCTTGCCCCTTTTCCACAAGTGAAGTATATTTTGTACCAGTTGGTGTATTCCTCGTCTGCAGAGCAAGAGCAAAGGTTTTAGGATCTAAATTGCTTGTTTTCCATGGAAGAGCTCTGTAGAACACTATGCTTTGCTGTTGCTGTGTTGGTTTTCTCAAGACACAAGTTCCTGTTGGTTGTCTGTGGTTTGCAGCAAGCAGAGAAGCTGCTGCAGACACTTTCTTGCCCCTTTTCCACAAGTGAAGTATATTTTGTACCAGTTGGTGTGTTCCTCGTCTGCAAAGCAAGAGCAAATGTGTTAGGACCTAAATTGCTTGATTTCCATGGAAGAGCTCTGTAGAACACTATGCTTTGCTGTTGCTGTGTTGGTTTTCTCAAGAAACAAACCCTGTTTGTTCTCTGTACTTGCAGCGAGCAGAGAAGCTCTTGAAGACACGTACCTGCTTTCTCCACTACTGACGTATATTTTGTACCAGTTGGTGTATTCCTCGTCCTGCAGAGCAAGAGCAAAGGTTTTAGGATCTAAATTGCTTGTTTTCCATGGAAGAGCTATGTAGAACACTATGGTTTTCGGTTGCTGTGTTTGTTTTCTCAAGACACAAGCCCTGTTTGTTCTCTGTTTTTTCAGCAAGCAGAGAAGCTGCTGCAGACACTTTCTTGCTCCTTTTCCACTAGTGAAGTATATTTTGTACCAGTTGGTGTATTCCTCGTCTGGAGAGCAGGAGCAAAGGTTTTAGGACCTAAATTGCTTGATTTCCTTGGAAGAGATATGTAGAACATTGTGCTTTGCTGTTGCTGTGTTGGTTTTCTCAAGACACAAACCCTGTTTGTTCCCTGTGTTTTCAGCAAGCAGAGAAGCTGCTGCAGACACTTTTCTTGCCCCTTTTCCACAAGTGAAGTATATTTTGTACCAGTTGGTGTATTCCTCGTCTGCAGAGCAAGAGCAAAGGTTTTAGGATCTAAATTGCTTGTTTTCCATGGAAGAGCTCTGTAGAACACTATGCTTTGCTGTTGCTGTGTTGGTTTTCTCAAGACACAAGTCCTGTTGGTTGTCTGTACTTGCAGCGAGCAGAGAAGCTCTTGAAGACACGTACCTGCTTTCTCCACTACTGACGTATATTTTGTACCAGTTGGTGTATTCCTCGTCTGCAGAGCAAGAGCAAAGGTTTTAGGATCTAAATTGCTTGATTTCCATGGAAGAGCTATGTAGAACACTATGGTTTTCGGTTGCTGTGTTTGTTTTTCTCAAGACACAAGCTTTGTTTGTTCTCTGTGTTTTCAGCAAGCAGAGAAGCTGCTGCAGACACTTTCTTGCTCCTTTTCCACTAGTGAAGTATATTTTGTACCAGTTGGTGTATTCCTCGTCTGGAGAGCAGGAGCAAAGGTTTTAGGACCTAAATTGCTTGATTTCCTTGGAAGAGATATGTAGAACACTGTGCTTTGCTGTTGCTGTGTTGGTTTTCTAAAGACACAAACCCTGTTTGTTCCCTGTGTTTTCAGCAAGCAGAGAAGCTGCTGCAGACACTTTCTTGCCCCTTTTCCACAAGTGAAGTATATTTTGTACCAGTTGGTGTATTCCTCGTCTGCAGAGCAAGAGCAAAGGTTTTAGGATCTAAATTGCTTGTTTTCCATGGAAGAGCTATGTAGAACACTATGCTTTGCTGTTGCTGTGTTGGTTTTCTAAAGACACAAACCCTGTTTGTTCCCTGTGTTTTCAGCAAGCAGAGAAGCTGCTGCAGACACTTTCTTGCTCCTTTTCCACAAGTGAATTATATTTTTTACCAGTTGGTGTATTCCTTGTCTGCAGAGCAAGAGCAAAGGTTTTAGGACCTAAATTGCTTGATTTCCTTGGAAGAGAATATGTAGAACACTGTGCTTTGCTGTTGCTGTGTGGTTTTCTCAAGACACAAACCCTGTTTGTTCCCTGTGTTTTCAGCAAGCAGAGAAGCTGCTGCAGACACTTTCTTGCCCTTTTCCACAAGTGAAGTATATTTTGTACCAGTTGGTGTATTCCTCGTCTGCAGAGCAAGAGCAAAGGTTTTAGGATCTAAATTGCTTGTTTTCCATGGAAGAGCTATGTAGAACACTATGGTTTTCGGTTGCTGTGTTTGTTTTCTCAAGACACAAGCCTGTTTGTTCTCTGTTTTTTCAGCAAGCAGAGAAGCTGCTGCAGACACTTTCTTGCTCCTTTTCCACTAGTGAAGTATATTTTGTACCAGTTGGTGTATTCCTCGTCTGGAGAGCAGGAGCAAAGGTTTTAGGACCTAAATTGCTTGATTTCCTTGGAAGAGATATGTCAGAACACTGTGCTTTGCTGTTGCTGTGTTGGTTTTCTCAAGACACAAACCCTGTTTGTTCCCTGTGTTTTCAGCAAGCAGAGAAGCTGCTGCAGACACTTTCTTGCCCCTTTTCCACAAGTGAAGTATATTTTGTACCAGTTGGTGTATTCCTCGTCTGCAGAGCAAGAGCAAAGGTTTTAGGATCTAAATTGCTTGTTTTCCATGGAAGAGCTCTGTAGAACACTATGCTTTGCTGTTGCTGTGTTGGTTTTCTCAAGACACAAGTCCTGTTGGTTGTCTGTGTTTGCAGCAAGCAGAGAAGCTGCTGCAGACACTTTCTTGCCCCTTTTTCACAAGGTGAAGTATATTTTGTACCAGTTGTGTGTTCCTCGTCTGCAAAGCAAGAGCAAATGTGTGTTGGACCTAAATTGCTTGATTTCCATGGAAGAGCTATGTAGAACACTATGCCTTTGCTGTTGCTGTGTTGGTTTTTCTCAAGAAACA